>NC_056728.1:1870434250-1870734250 GCF_019279795.1 Protopterus annectens
ATTCTCACTAACCACTATGTGGAATAGTGATTGGAAGGAATGGGCACACAGTGATCTGAACAATGCACAAAGGAATGGAAGAAAGCAGCTGACAAGCTGGCTGCAAAAGATACACCACTAGGATGGATGGAAGGTTCAAGCCACATGTTTAGGCCTATGGTCTCTCTCTCACACACACACACACACACACACACACACACACACACACACACACACACACACACACACACGCACACACGCACACACACACACACACACACACACACACACACGCACGCACGCTTTGCACACACACACACACACACACACACACACACACACACACACACACACACACGCACACACACACACACACACACACACACACACACACACACACACACACACACACACACACACACACACACACACACACAGTTATGTATGGCACTGTACCTCTCACTCACTTTTGTGTAAATATCTTAGGTGGTCATGGCATACTACTATTACTTGTACCAGCTAGGGTGTCTAAAAGGCATGGCTGGTTTTCAGGCATCTGTCTTTATTAAATGTTACATAGGAGTGGTATGCTAGTATCTGACAGTTGTGTATATACCTTACATGTGACAGTAGCAGCTTTTACACTTGGCAATTTACAAACATTCATAGACAGATCATGGTCATATGGGGCCCTAGGCAGGGTAATGAACAGTACCCTAAACCATGCCATTACCCTACTATTTAGCTGTCTCTCCCCATTTAGCATAAAACACTGTTCTACTTTCCAGTTTGCATACTATTTTCTTATTTACATTTTCAGTGTTCACATAGATGCAGATTTCATTGAAAACACTTATTTGCAATTTTACAGCAAAATCTGTTACAGCCATTTGCTAAGCAAAACAAAAACTCTCGTACTTGAAAACAGACTTAGCATAAACATCTCACAACTTAAACTCACATGTATTGAAAATGCATCTGGTATCTTATTAAACTACAAGAGATATGCTAGGATTCACACTCAAACAGCATATAGTAAAACATTAATTAGAAGCTATATGAAGGGTACAGGAATTCAAAAGACAAATATGTATCTCATTTGCTAAAAGACTGGGGCATAAACACAAGTGTCCCTATTCAGGGGCAGCCCTGGCTAGTTAAGATATTTGGTCTCTGTTGCACAGTAGATGAACAAGGTCTGGGGGAATCAGACTCTGCACTACAGGAAGTAGCTATTTAACAGTGCACAGCTTTACCAATCAGCACAAAGTGCCAGACAAATTACTGTAAACAACATTGTGCATTTCACACCTGCATGCCTTCAAAAAACAAGCTAGATTAAAACAGCATACATAGTTAGAAGGCCAACACTAAGCTCATAAACTTCATGCCATCCAGTTTATTCACAGCCAGATAATAAACACACTGTCAAAGTTAGAAAAACAAGGAAACCAAGCATTGTTCCCAAAGAACATGACTCATATGATGATACTTCTGTTCAGTACAACTGATTCATTCATTTGAACCGTAATTATTCTGAGTTGCAAGAACCAATTATTACACACACACACACACACACACACACAAACAAACACACACACACACACACACACACACACACACACACACACACACACACACACACACACACACACACACACACACACACACACAAACATACATGCACACACACACTCATGCACACAAACTCATAAACATGATCATTAATTACAACCTCTTGTATGACTGCATACACCTTTCATGTTTGCTTCTGATAAAATGAATGAACAAATACATAAATAATGACCTAGAAGTCCATTTCCACATTGCAAACCACTGCACCCCCATGTCCTCCAAATTTGTTTACCCAAGAATCAGAGACAGAGACCCAGAATGAGGAGCAGATTTTACATATTGATCTTATATACTTAGAAAGTGGGTGTTATGACAAGTTTTGTGTAAGCAATCATTTTCTGAAGGGTATGAACTCTAAATCTTAGTTTTCATATTTTGTGACTACAGATCCGGACACTTTACTAGAAAGACACTAATTTTTTTGAGGAACAGACACCAATATGAGCAGAAAATAAACAGCAATTGAGAGCGATATGCTCTGTGTGTGCTCACAGATACCCCCCCCCCACACACACACCTCAAATGCTTGTTGGACATCAAGTGAATGAATAAATTGTTAAATAATGGTCCAGTGCAATGCATTGCAGTTCTCCTCTGTCCTCATGAATTGCAGGAAAAAAATCTAACATCATCGACAGATTTTATATTTTTCTGTTATATACTTAGAGTGTTGATAAAATTAGCAACTATTTTCTAAAGGTTTCAAAACCTGCATGCTTGTCATTATTTAGTGACTGCAGTCCACAGTAACTTGCACAAAAGCCACAAATTTTACATGGAACAGACTAAAACACCTATCATCTTTGCTTGAGAATTCTTGACAGAGCAAAAAATAATGGTAGAGGGAAATGCCTAAAAGGAACACATTTTAAATGTTTTATTTTATTTTATACATCTGCTAACCAGGTAAATCCATTGGGCAGTGACTACCCAAATCACAGTCTGGTTAAAGCACAGGTGGATGGATTCAAACCATATACTTTTTACTACAGGAAGCATTTTATTAGTAGCTCGGAGCTTACCAGACAACTATAAGTCACTTAACAAATTAACAAGACAACAGATATTGCATGGACATGCATTTTCTGAACAATAAGAAGTTAAAAATTCTTATGACTGTTATTACTGACTGACTGTAATCATCAGTAACTTACAAGAAAAAAGAAGTTAACAAGGGGTAAGGCATAAATATAAAGCAAAGTCAGAGATGTTTATTTATTTACTTAGTGTTAGTTCAGATTTGACCATTTGCAGGCACAGCCCGGGTTACATACACAGTAGGCAATAGTGAAGTGGCATTAAAGGTATAACTAAATTTTACAGTGTAGTGGCATAGCATAAAACAGATTTAAAAAATACACACATTTACAAGAAGGTTTAAAAAAAGTAATTAATGATTATGCAATACATACAATAGGTGTTACAGGTCAGGCCAAAAGAATGGAGTGGTAAGTATAAATATGGAAGGACATTTTAGGCCTGACGAGAGATGTTTTAAATAATAGGACAGAGGCAGACTACTCTGAATGATATGAAATATTAACAGAACAACAAGGATTGCTTTAACGTGCATTTTCTGAATCACAGGAATGACTAGGAAACTCTGCTAACTGCCTTCAATGACTGACTGTATAATCCTCAGTAATTTATCAGGAAATGAAAAATAAGCAATAAAGGCCTGGGAGTCGATGCAGAGGATTAAGGGTCTAAGCTCTTAAAGAGCTGCTTCCTGGAGACACGGGTACAGGGTTTGACTCTTTTTGCCTATGTTTGCCTACTATGTGACTCTGAACACAACTTAACTTAACCAGGCACTATTCCTTGATTGCCACTAAAGAGTGTTGCCTAATAAACATTAGGATTAAGAAAAAGGTCTGGGCATAAATATAAGTCAAAACTGCAGGTGTTAGATTACATGTATTTTATGAACAATAAGAATTATTAAATCACTCAGTGGCATTAATAACTGAATGCAGTCCTCTGTGTAATTCAGAGACATTCATTTACATAATAAGCATCACAGGAGTTATGAAACTCAACTAACTCCTCAGAGAAAAATCAGGAATGTCAGTTAATCGGCACAATACGTATACACACACACACAAACACACACACACACACACACACACACACACACACACACACACACACACACACACACACACACACACACACACACGAACACACACACACACACACACACAAACACACATACACACACACGCATATGCACACACGCGCACACACACACAAACACACACACACCCGCACACCCACACACACACGTGCGCACGAGCACGCACACACTCACACGCATACGCACACACACACACACACACACACACACACACACACACACACACACACACACACACACACGCGCACACACACACTTCATGATTAGCACTTAACCTTTACTAGATCAATAGAAAACATCAGTAACAAGTTTTCACCAGACTATTTCATTTTGTAGCTAACACCAGGATTTTTTTCTCATTGTCCTTACATTCATGCTGATAAGAGAAATTGGAAGTTACAGGTCAAAAATAGAGCAGGTGAGTAAAGTAACTGACATGGTAATTGGGTTGTGGAGGTAACTGGAATATGTGCGGAACAATGTCTTTCTTCTTTTTTTAATACTTATGGGGGCCCCCAAGATAGCACTGGGTCCTATGCAGCTGACTAGGTTGAATTGTACTAGATCTGGACTTGTATTCATTACATGCAAGCAGTCTTTCAGAATTACTCTGTTTATAAAATGTCTCATGAGACAACAGTCTCAAGTCTAAATTGGTTTGAAAAATTGTGGGTTTAACAATAGTAAAAGTGGTATTTATGTGTTAGAATGTAATATCAGGGGCAGGTAAGGAGGAGCATGCCAACTGTGATAGTGGGTTTAACAATAGTAAAAGTGGTATTTATGTGTTAGAATGTAATATCAGGGGCAGGTAAGGAGGAGCATGCCAACTGTGATAGTGGGTTTAACAATAGTAAAAGTGGTATTTATGTGTTAGAATGTAATGTCAGGGGTAGGTAAGGAGGAGCATGCCAACTGTGATAGTGGGTTTAACAATAGTAAAAGTGGTATTTATGTGTTAGAATGTAATGTCAGGGGCAGGTAAGGAGGAGCATGCCAACTGTGATAGTGGGTTTAACAATAGTAAAAGTGGTATTTATGTGTTAGAATGTAATGTCAGGGGCAGGTAAGGAGGAGCATGTCAACTGTGATAGTGGGTTTAACAATAGTGAAAGTGGTATTTATGTGTTAGAATGTAATGTCAGGGGCAGGTAAGGAGGAGCATGCCAACTGTGATAGTGGGTTTAACAATAGTAAAAGTGGTATTTATGTGTTAGAATGTAATGTCAGGGGCAGGTAAGGAGGAGCATGCCAACTGTGACAGTGAGTTTAACAATAGTAAAAGTGGTATTTATGTGTTAGAATGTAATATCAGGGGCAGGTAAGGAGGAGCATGCCAACTGTGATAGTGGGTTTAACAATAGTAAAAGTGGTATTTATGTTTTAGAATGTAATATCAGGGGCAGGTTAGGAGGAGCATGCCAACTGTGATAGTGGGTTTAACAATAGTAAAAGTGGTATTTATGTGTTAGAATGTAATGTCAGGGGCAGGTAAGGAGGAGCATGCCAACTGTGATAGTGAGTTTAACAATAGTAAAAGTGGTATTTATGTGTTAGAATGTAATATCAGGGGCAGGTAAGGAGGAGCATGCCAACTGTGATAGTGGGTTTAACAATAGTAAAAGTGGTATTTATGTGTTAGAATGTAATATCAGGGGCAGGTAAGGAGGAGCATGCCAACTGTGATAGTGGGTTTAACAATAGTAAAAGTGGTATTTATGTGTTAGAATGTAATATCGGGTATAAACAGAGATTTTGTTATTTAGTGATGTGTGCTGCTAAAGGTTAGGTTGGAAATATTTTGACTTCAGGGTGGGCTTTGACAATGTGGTTATGTGTTTTGCCCTGTGGTTTGTGAAAAGGAGGGGTGGGGGAGATGTGACTGGTCAGTAGTACAATTATGCCGCAATTTTAGTTTATGTGTATAATAAAAGAGAAGGTGGTAAGCCTAGAGTTAATGTAAGACAGTCTGAGGCAGTGATAGTATTGTGATGGTAAAACAGAGTGAGATGCAAAGAATTACAGTAGGGGGGATGAGAATTCAAGCTGATGGATGTAAGGGGAAGCAGATAAGTTTGGTGAAATAAAAGCAGGTAAGGTGTGAATGAAATGTGGGGGTGGACAAGGTAGAGTTGTATATAATTGGATCAGAGGAATGAGGGGGAGTTGTTTGCCTGGGATATGAGTAGAGGTGCTGAGGGAGGGTGGGATATGGGGAAGGGGAACGGAGTGAGCAGAGTGAATGGAGTGGGAAGAAACCTGCAGATGGTTTACCACCATAAATAATCAGTGAGGTGGAATGTTCCTGAATACAATGTGACTGAACTCTGAAAACTTGACCTGAGTCACAGCATCTAATTTTATAGTTATGGGCTTTTCAATGTCTTTTCCAGGGATCTATTACACTGATAAGAGTAAAATATGCTGAAGTGTTAATGTAGCTTCACCTTCAGCGGTAAAATGCCTATGAGTAAGTGGTGGTGGGGGTGGGAATATTCTTCTAGCAGATTCAACACTACAAACATTACACACTAGTGCATAACTTAAACTATTAGTCTGAGTCTGTGAATTTGTCTTACATTCATTTAACTCAGTGTATTTTTTTCCTTGTGAAATTTTGCAACTGTAAGTGAACTTCAGCTGTTCAAGTTCTTTAGGTATTGGAATATATCAATGAACAGTCTATTACATCCACCCCTCCAGCATGCTGTTGAGATGAAACTGTAATACTGAGAGAAAACTCTTGCATTGACAGGGAGAACATGCTAACTTTTCACAGGCATGGATCAAATGTCTGGAATGAACTTCAGGCCATGGAGCTATGTGGCAGAGTTTGTAAATACTCACCCCGAAGCTGTCCGCATTATCCTCTTTTTAGATAATTGTTAAGAATCCATCTGCAGTTACTCAGTATGTTGTGGAATTCATAAGGAAAACTGGTTTTGGACAGGGAAGCCAGAGAAGAATTATTTTAGGAGAAAGTAAAAGTATGTTGCACTACCTTCTCCAGAAACCACACTAATGGAATGGAAGAAATTAGTATGTATAGTCCTGATGAGAGGTGACTGAAGTGCTCCACTTAAAAAAGTATGCAAAGAAGTGGGTACAGTTTGACAAAACAAGATGGAAAATTACGGGAAAAGCATACTGTACGACATTATAGGGTTAAAGCAGTGTAGTTTTTTTTAGTTGCTGTTGAATGGAAACCTCATATCACTTTTTATATATAGCTAACAAGTGAAGAACTAAAATAAAAGCAAAATGGCATTTGAGAATGCGTGTGACACAGGCGATGCCCTGCGCATTACTTCTGGGAACAGTATGCTGCTGATTAAATAGGACCAATCACTAGTATAATATGAAAGAAAAGATCCAGACTGCAGGAGCCTAACATTCATTATCTGCCAGCATACCTCATGTTTTGCAGATTCTAAAATAAACTGTAGGTTTCATGATTCCTGAACCACTTTCAGAAATGGGCAGCTTACATGGGAATTTTCTAGTAATTTAATATTGAAAGTGAAAGGAAAAAAATAATGACCACATTATAAGACAAAGAATGACAAGAGATTAGTCAGGGTCTGTGATAATTAATACAGAGTCTAAAAAGAAATCATACAAGAATCAGACTTTGATTTGAGGACCACAGCACTTATCCACACTGGGAAGAAAAGATGTAAAATTCATAAAGTCACCCACCATGTAACCACAACACCAAGAGCAGATTACTCTAAGTAAGTAATGTGCATTGCTGATTTAGGGGGTAATAAGCCATAAAAAGTCAAAATCCTGTCTGACATTAACAGTATGACTGCATGTTTGCTGTTATCTGTATTCTGAAGAAAAGCTTAAGTGAAGGACCAGAGAGCAGACACTACACTGTAATGAGGATTGAATCCTTGCTTGTGATAGGAGAATATATTGTACTTGCATACAACATGTGCAGGGCAAGGCTAACTCAAGATGGACCAAAAGTTGCCTGCTTGCTCTGATCTGAGGATTTCAGAAATTAAGCAACAGTGTCTTTTCAGTGAGTTAGGAAAAAAAGGCAATGAAAACTGTAAAGGGCTGTTAATATAGTACATAATTTAAGAGGAATGGAGTGGGGCAATACTTATTCTGCAATAATTTGTTTCTTCAGCTGTGTGAGTTTTATGTTATTTTTCTGAAAAATGGGTAATCTGTGTTAGGCTTTTGCTGCAGTTCTCTGACAGACACATTTGTATTGAGTATGTGATATTTTTATTTGTTAAATTATTAATAACACCTGTCATTCCCATGGTTGAATATCTTTATTTTAACTTTCAGAAAAACTGCCCTTCTCTGGAAAATAAATTTACCTCCTCATGCTTTTCCATTTTGCTAAGTAGGATTTCCTCATGGAATATAGTCAGACTGTTGTCAGACAACTGTTGCTGGACAGATAGCTAACTCATTCAGGCGGTAAACTACAGTGCCGTTTGTTTGGGATCCATTAGGGTTGCCTTTTCTAAGTTAGGAGGTCCAATTAAAGAGCAGAATATAAGTTTTCACTGTGGACACTTGAATGAGAAAGGAAAACTAATGTTGTCTTGGTTAACATGATATTATTAACGGCATCCCTGGCACCTCTTTCTTTATTTTCTGAATCACTCTAGGAAGAAAGAAAATCAGAGAGACAGCATAAAAAAATAAAAATGTCCATCCGAAACAGAAGATATGGGTGGCACAGTGGTGCAGTGGTTAGCATTGTTGCCTCACAGCAAGAGGTTTCCTGGTTCAATTCCTGGATGGGGTGCCTCCTGTGTGGAGTCTGCATATCCTCCCTTTGTTTGTGTGGGTTTCCTCTGGGTGCTCTAGTTTCCTCCTGTATTCCAAATACATGGATCTCACTGAAATTGGGCTCTGTCCCAGTATTAATTTCCCAGTAAACAAATGTTAAAAAATAAAGATATGCACTGCCCAAGCTTTCCTGGAGGAGAGCTTTTACAGGTGTTTGTTGGTTAGAGAGACAAAGAGGTCCACTTCCATGACACCCTGCTGTGAACAATCTGGCGAAAAACATCACTGCACAACATCCATTTCTGGGGATCTGCAATTGACTGGTATGTTTAATACACTACTGGAAGGTCATGTAGACTGCCCCTAGGATTAACTGGGATTGAATGGCTACCTTCCAGCCAATCATGACCATCCTGTAGAAGCGGCATGTATAGATTCTCCAAGCTTCTTGATGAATATTTTGTGATAGTATTGTCTTTTACCTGCAAAATCCTTTTCTTATGGATAGTCTAGAAGAATCCAATTAACTCAATAAAGATAATCATCTCTTTTAAATTTATAAACCATCCTCTTTGAGTTTCACTCCCTTCCCCCGAAACTTGATATCTGCTGAATTTGCCCCCTACCCTGCTAGGTGAATATGCAGTTAGTACGTGATTTTAAAGTTTTTGCTTGAACGGTTCCCCTTGGTTAAGTCTGACATGGCTGGATCACTATTTTCTCTCTTTGGAGATACAGGGTATAAGAAGGATCCTATTCCCCAAGGATCATGAATGTCTCCAGTTACTTCTTACGTATATATAATTTCCCATGTGTAGTTTGGCCAGATAGACACTAAAAATCATGTGGGTTATGAATTCCAATTTCTTTAGAAATTTGCTGGTTGTAACTACCACATTGTAAGTTCATCTGTCTGAAGAACTGAGTCAGAGAATCCACATTGACTCTGGAGAGGTAAATCAGATCCTCTGGTTGCTGGAATCTAATAAGAACCCTAAGCAACATTACTATTTTAGAAGGGGTGACATATAACTTGCTGATAAGTTGAAGGAAAATGTTAGCTTTTGAAAGTAGTTGAGAGTTAATGGCAGGGTTCCCTCTGCCACATTACTGGATAGTACCTGAATAATGAAGTCATCCAGGTATATGTAGAAGTGAATGTGCAATTACTAGTGACAGTCACTCTATAAATGGGTACATTAGCCAGTCAAAAGGGCAAGGAAGTAAACTAACACTGGGTGACCTCCTAAATTAAATCTTAGAAAGCACCTGTGTTCTATGTGGATGGGGTTGTGAAGATAGGCACCATAAACTCCAGAGAATCGATCAGGGTTTGAGGGAATAAAAGATGCATGAGGGCTTACAGTGCCAGCATTTTGAAGTTTGGCACCATTGAATATGTATTTAGCCTAAAGAAGAGTGGGGTGGTTTTCCATGGGTGCTCCATTCTTGGTATTAGGAAGATTTCTGACTAGGACCATCTGTTCTGGTCCTGCTCTGATTCAGGGTTTAACATCTGCAGTAATAGAAGCTTTTGTGCTTTGTCCATTTACATGAGCAGAATGCCTAACAGTTCTTAGGAAGTGTATTTCATTACATTGGGATATCGTCTGCAGTGCCCACTTGTCTTTTGCGAGGATTTCCCAGTTTTACGTGCCTGGGGGATGGGTAAGGGACAAGGCTGAGGTGGATATTTTTGGCTTGCTTTCCTTGTCTTTGCTTGTGGTAGTAGGACTCAGACTTAGCTAGGTAAATCCTTCGTGTCATTGTCATGCCAAGGCAATGAGGTTATGAAAATGTTGTCTCTTCCCCCTTTCCTTCATGTTTTGAATGCCTCAGCAGTGAGACATCCAAAGAGCAGTTTCAGTTCCACAGGTACACTGAGATGCTACACTTTGACATACACTGGCAGAGGTTGTAACTACAGTCAGGTATGTCTTCAGATTAGTAAACCCGTAGCTGCTGCCCTGTATGCTACATCTACAGCATCCCCCCCCCACACACACACACACATTTGACATTGTGTTTAGGCAGTTGACTGACTGCTTGGATGAGGTCCAATAGTTTTGCCGAAAGATCCTCTTCAGATACCTCTCCATTCTTGTCTGTCATGTGATCTGTGGAAAGCAGTTAGAATTTTGGTCATATATGTCTAACAATTATTTATCATTATTTTTTTTTCCAACTGGGATGGGAATAGTCCCTTTTAAACAGAGGACTGGGAAGATATTACAACAGCATGCAACATTTCAACCATGGTTGAAATGAAATACAGAGTATGACAGTCAGATATATGCACATCAGTGGTACATTACAGAGAACATAAAGAATTCACCTCAGAATACCACTAATTACATATGTATTATCAAGAAGCATAAAAGGAAATGTAATCAGAGCTATAATTCAGTACAGTATAAAAAGTCTATGCAGTTCTGAGCGACAATTTATAGAAGATGAGTGTTGGGAGATTTGTAAGGACAGATAACTGTGGTATTAAAAATGGTTACTATGTTAGTTGACATTGAATGTTATGTGCATTTTTCAAGGTCATGCCTGGGCTACACTGGACAGAGTAATAGGCACCTTTCTTACCACAAAAAATCTTCTCAAACATTGTTTCTATTATACAAAACAAGTCTGTTCACATATACAAAAACTGCAATATATGATAAATACATACATCTTAAAAAAAGTCTGTACAAAATGGATCCTATGTGCTCTTTTCAAATATAAAGTGTGTAGCCTCTCTTCACTTTATTATGTAAATGAGAATGTACTATGCACTTTATAAATCTTGGCACCTTTCTTTTTCCAG
This sequence comes from Protopterus annectens, assembly GCF_019279795.1. NCBI lineage: Eukaryota > Metazoa > Chordata > Ceratodontiformes > Protopteridae > Protopterus > Protopterus annectens. Next base: position 1,870,445,578 of record NC_056728.1, read on the forward strand.
TGTAAATGGGAATATTTTGTGTACTTAAGGAATTTTACATACCGTACCCCTATTATTACACAGAAGTCTATCTCCAGCAAACTTTACTCCACTAATGCAAGTCAAAGTCTAGTTTCCATCAATGAGAACTATACTACAATATAAACCTCAATATAAACATCTCAGGCATCTTATAAAAGTCTGTAAATATTGAGCCATGTGTACACAAATTAGATAATTAGATGTATATTTTGTATCTTTCTCCGCATGTTACTATGTAGATGAGAATATTTGATATATTATCTTCTTTTATCTTATCAATATTGTTTATTTGTACCACTATTGTTAAAAAAAATATTCTTTTGTTAGATATTCTCTTTTTCTTATCTATACCTTTGGAGCTTTATTCCCGGGTCTCTGCTGAAAATGGGCTTCCTGCCCAGTTGGAATTGACCAGTAAACAATTGTCAAATAAATAAAAAATAATAAAATAAAAAATTAAACAGTGGAGAAGGTTAGTTCAGGAGAGTGGGTGGGAAGATAAGGATGAAACTTGTAGAGAGGGAAGAGAGAGACAGTAGAGGTTTGGTGGGTTAGAGGATGAAAGGTCAAGGTATTTTATTGAACAGATGCCCAGGAGCAGAGTAATGAGTTGGTAAAGTGTTATTTTTAGCAGAGTTTTAAGGTTTTGTAGCTTGAATTGAATTAGGATGCTGAGTGGAGTGTATTACACAGCTGGGTGACATAGCTGGCATATAATTTATTTATTTATATTATTTTACATGTGTTTACCAGGAAAGTCCGAACGGATAGAGACTGCACATTTTCAGAGGAGGCCTGGGGAGAATATCTCCAGATATCACATCATGATACAGTAATTTTCTTGAACATTCAATACAGAAAGACATGCAACATAGTAGTAGTATATACAATTTACAAAAAAATTCTGTACAAAAATATAGAACATAGCCCTTTTAAAAACATTTGGACAATAGTGTAAGAGAGCAAAACACTTTGAAGTATCGTGCATGCTGATACCACAGAGCTTACATATTTAATGCCCCAATTGCAGTTCTTCTACTTTTGGCTGCTCCCGTTAGAGGTCGCCACAGCAGATCAACTGTTTCCATTTCTTCCTGTCCTCTACATCTTGCTCGGTCACACCAACCACCTGCATGTCCTCTCTTATCACATCCATAAACCTTATCTTAGGCCTTCCTCTTTTCCTGTTACCTGGCAGCTTCATCCTTAACATCTTTTTCCCAATAAACTCTGCATCCCTCCTCAGCACATGTCCAACCAATGTAATCTTGCCTCTCTGGCTTTGTCTCCAAACCTTCCAGCCTGGGCTGACCCTCTAATATACTTATTCCTAATCCTGTCCATCCTTGTCACACCCAGTGCAAATCTTAATATCTTCAACTCTGCCATGTCAAACTCTGACTCCTGCCTTTTTGTCAATGCCACTGTCTCCAACCCATATAACATAGCTGGTCTCACTACCCTCTTGTAGACCTTCCCTTTCACTCTTACTGGTACTCGTCTGTCACAAATCACTCCTAACACTCTTCTCCACCCACTCCATCCTGCCTGTACTCTCTTCTTCACCTCTCTTCCACACTCACCATTACTCTGAACTGTTGATCCCAATACTTAAACTCATTCACCTTCGCCACCTCTACTCCCTGCATCCTCACCATTTCTCTATCCTCCCTCTCATTCACACACATATATTCTGTCTTAGTCCTGCTGACCTTCATTCCTCTTCTCTCTAGAGCATATCTCCACCTCTCCAGGGTCTCCTCCACCTGTTCCCTACTCTCACTGCAGATCACAATGTCATCTGCAAACATCATAGTCCACGGGGACTCCTGTCTGATCTCGTCTGTCAACCTGTCCATCACCATTGCAAATAATAAAGGGCTCAGAGCTGATCCTTGATGTAATCCCACCTCCACCTTAAACGCATCTGTCACTCCCACCGCAGACCTCACCACTGTCACACTACCCTCGTACATATCCTGTACCACTCTTACATACTTCTCTGACACTCCCGACTTCCTCATACAATACCACATCTTCTCTCTAGGCACCCTGTCATATGCTTTCTCTAAATCCACAAAGACACTATGCAACTCCTTCTGACCTTCTCTGTACTTCTCCATCAACACTCTCAGAGCAAACATCGCATCTGTAGTGCTCTTTCCTGGCATGAAACCATGCTGATGATCACTAGTCATCACCTCCCTTCTTAACTTTGCTTCCACTACTCTTTCCCATAACTTCATGCTGTGACTGATCAATTTAATCATTCTGTAGTTACTACAGCTCTGCACATCACCCTTATTCTTAAAAATTGATACCAAAACACTTTTTCTCCATTCCTCAGGCATCCTCTCACTTTCCAAGATTTCATTAAACAATCTAATTAAAAACTCCACTGCCATTTCACCTAAACACCTCCATGCTTCCACAGGTATGTCATCGGGACCAACAGCCTTTCCGTTCTTCATCCTCTTCATAGCTATCCTTACTTCCTCCTTGCTAATCCACTGCACTTCATGATTCACTATCTGCACATCATCCAACCTTCTCTCCCTCTCATTCTCTTCATTCTTCAACCCCTCAAAGTACTCTTTCCATCTGCTCAACACACTCTCCTCACTAGTGAGTACATTTCCCTCATTATCCTTTATCACCCTTACCTGCTGCACATCTTTACTAGCTCGGTCTTTCTGTCTAGCCAATCAGTACAGGTCCGTTAATAATAAGAAAGAGCTAGGTATTTATTAGATTAGTCTGGGTCATGACAGTTGCATATCCAAGAACTGAATAGGTAGGACTTGAGCTGACTTTTGAAATTAAATTTGTTATTTTGTACTCTGATTTCGTTAGGAAGGGAGTTCCAGATTTTGACAACTGCATTTGAGTAAAGGAAGTCCGAAGATGTATATTTGCTTTTAGATATTTCTAGTAGCATTTTGTTTGTGGATCTTAGTTAAGGACTATAAGGACTGTCCAGCCTGCTTGATGTTTTTTGCTATGTTTAGTAGAAGTTTATCTGTGGATTGCAGGGGTCTTTTAGGAAAATAGGGTTTGATAAGTTAAGAATGCCACTGTAATTCTGAAGTTTATTGATAACTTTATCAAGAGTTGTAAACTGGGACATGATGAAGAGGGATGGATATTCTTTCCCAAGTTATTTTAAGGCCACACAGGTGTTTGTAGTGAATCTTATTACCTTATTATAATATTGTGTCATTTTTCTTTGAAGATTTTTTTGAAACTTGTTAGGTGTAAGGGAGGCATACAAAAGTGAGAGAAGGAGAAACATGGAGGAAACAGATTTTCTTATATTGTCATTCAGAAAGTGTTTGCTTTGATCTAGGTTAACTAGTTTTTGCTGCATTGTCTTGATGGTTTGTTGCATGTGCATGTTGAATTTTAGCTGGTCAGCTATAATGACAAGAAGTAGCTTTTGTGTGGGGTATGGGTTCTCGAGTTATGTTGTTTGCAGAGGTCAAAAAACAAACTGAAGAAATACATATTAAAACACAAATGGAAGGCCCAAGGAAACAAACTGCTGCAAGTAAAATCCAGAAGAACTTTAATCTAGAAACTTTTTAAAATAAAAATTTGTTTAAAACTAAAGTCCTAGATGGTGGGGATACTGCACCAATGCGACCCATGGCTGAGACCACAAACAAAGAGACCTGCAGGAATTCTTTTATTTCAACATTTTCTGCTGAAGGTCTCTCCATAAAATCAATTCTGGAAAAGAATTGGTGTCTTCTCCTAGAAGAGAATACCATTCGTAATTATGTGGGGCCGGGTCCACAAGGGGTGTTCAGAATGGGCATGAATTTGAAAACAATATTAGAACACAGTTGGTCCAAACACCAACATAAACAAAATTCTGAATTTATGGGGATGAAAAAGTGTTGTTGTTGCCCCTACTGCTCCAATATTCTGGTGTGCCATAAACTTGTTTTGAACAACCAGGTGGTTGCTATAAGAATCAGATTTGATTGTTGTACAACAAAGGTGGTATATTGTGCACTGTGTATATCTGCCCCTGTTTTTACATAGGAAAAATGGAGAGGAGACTGAGGGACAGAATATATGAATATTTATATGAAATCAGAATGAGAAAAGAGACTAACACCCTCTACAAACACAAAAAATGTTACCCATACTACACATTCAGATTTTGTATTTTGGATCAAATGCCTTCCAACAGTAATGAAAGTCCACGGACCTTATTACCAGAAAAGCATGAATTATATTGGCAGCTGTGTTTGAATGCCAATAACTGGCCTGAACTCAATGAACATGTTTCAATAGCATGTTTGCTGAAATTAAAAGCACAGGCACCTAGCCAGCATGACATTTCCCTGTGGTACATTTGGTTGGGGACACATGGCTGAAGTGACATTTAGCTGCAGAGAAATATGACTTTTTTCTGAATTCTCTGTGGGCAAAGAGAAGCACACACACTGCCTTGCCCACAGCTTTAGTAACAAAGTGCATGGGGGCAGAATAACTAATCAGGGTTGTGCTCAGTGTACAGTACATGTTCATATAACTACAACATGTAGAAGTGTGCTACAGCATGGAGAATATCCTGCATGCTCCTGTATTCACATTTAGGCTCCAGTATGCATTTTAGGTAGTGTTCTCTAGATACTGTGAAAGGGGTAGTGGTTAACACACACACAACTTATAAAGATACTGCCCATTGTGTGCTACATTTTTACTGCCATTGACCTGCCCACTGACCAGCCTGCTGTTGATGCCTGCCATACTGTCTGCTGCTTCATGTTGCCTTGGGGACCATGGACATTATTCTCCCCTATGCATTTGGTTATTGAGGTTGTAGACATGGCACCATATTATTTTCTTTGTCCTCAGGGAATTTACAACAGCCATTTATCTCTGCAGCTCAATGTCATTTCAGTCATGTGTCCCCAACCAACTGTACCACAGGGAAATGTCATGCTGGCTAGGTGCCTGAACCCGCATTTTATACTATTTTTATATATATATTTTTTATATATTTTCCTTGTTTGCAAATTTTGTCAATTGAATTGACTCAGTGCTATACACTAGGAATTTCTTATTAGGGACTCCGTTAAGATGATGCTTCATTTTCTGGGGGCTTGAATACAAAAGTTACAAATTGTGTGTGTACTTCCAGCAATGTTTATCTGATGACGTTTATGTATTTTTATGAATGAAACCGCTTATCTATCCTAGTTGTATGCAAGTTTTTATTTCAAAAAGTTTCTAAATTAAAGTTCTTCTTGTTTGCAGAGGTACTGGTGAAATTGTGTTTTATATTTAATAGAGTTTTGGGTGTGAAAAGTATAATCATTTATTAGTGCATGAGGTTTTTTAAGCTGGTTTTCAATTCTGGAAAAAGCCTTTTTAGTCTTTTCCTACAGATCATGTTGGCATGTGGTAGAACAAAGGAGTGTGACATTATCAGCACATTTAGATGACTGAAGAGTCATTGATGGTTGCGGGCAGATCATTAATGAATATGTTGAAAAGTTTGTGACCTAATACTGAACCTTGCAACACACCTACTGCTGTGTATAAGAAGGAGGATATATTTGTTTTGCCACTTTATTTCTTGTGGTCTATTTAAGAAGTAACTGGGAACCAGGAAAGTGAGGATAGTCAGTGAATCAGTGAAGAAGGATTTGTTGGGAAACAGTTCTAAATGCTTAGGATGAACTGAGAAACATAGAGCAAACTAGGTCTTTAGAGTCCCCATAGGCATTGTCATAGTTGCGTGAGAAGAGTAGTGCCGTAGAGGTACTGTGGTGAAGTCTGATGCCATGTTGGGCTGTGTAGAGGACATGGTTCGTCAGTTAAATGTTTGAGGAGTTGATATCAGATACATTTTATGAGTATTTTAGATGGGGAGAAAAGAGTGATTATGACAGTATTTGAGTAAATTTACAAATGTGGTTGTGGACAGCCACACTTTTTTATCCTCAGAGTTCTCTAGCAGCAAACCATATGCCTATTCTAATAGTGCTGTCACAAGCAGTATGAGAAATAGAAATTGCTTAAGGCAAGTTTACTATATGATAGCTTGGCTACTGTTTTTTCACATACAGCATTTAGTTCTTTTTTCCAGATTGTCCAGCAGAGCAACACCCATTCTTTCTGGGTACCAGGGGAGAAAATTTCCAAATACATATAGTTCAGAAATCTTTATTTACGTATTTTGTTAGCTGGGGAAGCTCAGTGATCCTCATAAATCTTTTGCAGACTCAGTCCAGGATCACTGCCTGTTTGAGCGACTTGCTCACAGTCACACAGTAGGTAAATGGAGACTGAGGAAATCAAACTCTGGGCTACAGGCCTGCTAACAGCTCCTATAGTTAAGTCTCTGTATTTGCAGGAAATAACTGCATGCAACAATAATTGTATATAAGAATCCCCAAAGTACTATATGTGATGAACAGACTGATGTAACAGGAAGTTGCTTCTGCTAACGAAGGTTATCTCTAGGAAATAGGACAGATATGTAAAACTAGCTTGTGTAAAATGGAAGTAAAAACTTTTATTATATAAACAATCTTGATCATAGCTTTACATTTTAAAAATCATTTAGATTTTATCCTTGTACTAACTTATTCTTGAACAGCTATTCATTCACTGTTTAACAAACATGTTATTAATGCATCCACCACATTTATACAGATAAGTAAGGGTAAATGCCAAAAGTCTTGCTACTTTCACACATTCTGGTTGGCACACTTGTTGCGTCTTTCGGCTTTTCCTGGTTAGGGGTCGCCACAGCGGAACTCCGGTCCGCTAATGATTGTCAGTAGATTTTTATGTACTGAGTTGCCAGCCCTGACATACGACCTTCAGTGAAGGTACGCCCATTCACACATGTCTCCACACAGAAGACGCTCTAGCTGAGAATTGAACTGGACAACGTCGTACTGTGAGGCGACAACACTACCGCAGCACCACCACTGGCACACTATGTCACAGAAATCCAAGAGAATAGTGATAAAGGGATCAACTCTCCAAGCAGAGGCGATGACAGAAAAGCCTTATTTTTATTTTTAAAATGTATTTATGTATGTTTACTTCTGTTATTCAGATTATTAGGAAATAGAACTTTTCCTTTGTATTACTTTGTTAAGTTGCAGTACACTATAAATTCCACAAAGGTGCACTGACATTGCATTGTTGCCCTTTTCATGCAGGTATATGTCACCTAGTAATACATACGTTTACTTTAAATAGGTCTGGAGATTTGCTTCCTTCACAAAAGAGAAATACAGTACAGGCTTTTTTTCAATTTTTCCTTAGTCCACATATGCAGTTTATAATTCGCCATACCCGCAGACATATATGTACATTTGCAAATGACATCTGCCAAATGAATCACAACACTGCAGAAAATTTTGTAGGGAATCAGGCAGTTCAAAGCCAAGCATTCTCACACAGAAATTTTGTTTGGACTGGACAGATAGTATTGCTGGATAGATTGCCTTTGGCCTGAGTCTCATATATATATATATATATATATATATATATATATATATATATATATATATATATATATGGATATAGATAGACATAGATATAGATATAGATAGATATGAGTTTACTTTACATCACTGAAATCCCGTTTCACTGACTTTCATCTCACTCAGACCAAATCACCTAAATTTCACAATACTGACAACTCATTTCACTGAATCTCATTTCTCCAACAGCTTACAATGCTAAATTACAAAAGACAAAATGGGAAACCTTAGATAAACACACTAGCAAAACTAATGACTACCTCTGTCCACGACTACTACTAACTTATCCTCTTAATAGAAACCAGACAATATAAAATAAAGGGGGGTATGCCCCCCCACACCCCCAACATGGGGGGGTGTAGTCCCCACACCCCCTAACTATATATACTAACTCCAGGATTGCACTGCAGTGGGGAAAAGGGCATTTGCCTTTTACTTACCTCACAGTACTCTACACACTGCCACTACTGCTGGTAAGTCTATAATTTACAACTCAGCGAAACGAGATTCAGTGAAATGAATTTCAGTATTTTGAAAAATAGGTGATTTGGTCTCAGTGAAATGAATTTCAGTGAAATGGGATTTCAGTCATCTGAAGTAGACTCATATATATGGTGGATATAAAAAGTTTATACATCCCTGTTAAAATGCCAGGTTTTTGTGATATAAAAAAATGAGACCAAAATAAATAATTTCAAAACTTTTCGCACCTTTAATGTGACCTATAATCTGTACACCCTTAAACTAATACTTTGTTGAAGCACCTTTTGATTTAATTACTTAATTTAAGGGTATGTACACACAACAAAGTATTAGTTTAAGGGTGTGCCCACTTATGCAACCAGAGTATTGTACTTTTTTATTTTTTATATTTTTTCAAATTTGTTTGTTTTTCAATTTAATTGTACAGGTTATAGGTCACATCAAAGGTGGGAAAAGCTTTGAAATGATTTATTGTGGTGTAATTTTTTATATCACAAAAAAATGGTATTTTAACAGGGGTGTGTAAACTTTTTATATTATATCCACTATATATATATATATATATATATATATATATATATATATCTATATATATATATGTGTGTGTGTGTGTGTGTGTGTGTGTGTGCGTGTGTATGTGTGAGACTAGCTATTGGTTAATTATTTAATGTATACTCTTCATAATGATATGGGTGGGAGTGCTTGCTTCCTTTCTTGCTCAAGAGTAAAATGGCCATACCTTCAGTTCATTGAGTACATTGAGTGCATTTGTTTAATATGGATGTTTCTGTTTGTTGTTCTCCACAAAGTATCACTGAGTGTGAGGTTTCCATCTGTGCAACTGCAGTGATTCAAAATTGTTGGGCTTTATATTTTTCTCCATTGCTACATGACCAAGGAGGTAATATAATGTACATAATATACCAAGGATCTGGAGGGCAGAATCCATCCACATGAGTTTGTGGGCAGCGCTTGACCCCCCAGTAAACAATGTTTAGAAAGTAAAACAAATCCTAGGACTCCATATACAGAATGTTATGATGCTTTACACTGACTTGCATTTCTTAAAAAAAAAAAAAAAAAAAAAAAGCATCAAAACCAGCCTACCCAGTTATTCAAGCCTTCCAGTTTATTTCAGTGTATAAACTCCTAAATGCTAAACAATAATGAAACAAAAGCTGCATCTACATCACCAGATGCTCAGGATGGTTCTCAGTCATAGACAGACACCCCTCTTGTTTCTTAAGCAAAAATATGTGCATGCTGTACAGTACAGTCCTTATCTCTGTATCCATGCCAGTAACTAGGGCTGCCAGTGTAAAACAATCCTTAAGTAACTTAACATGCTACTAATCCTACCTCCCGGAAAAAAAAGTGGTCAAGTAGACATTATCTTTAAATGCATGACTTCTTCCCTTTGTCACTGTTAGTGTAACCTTGGGTTGTGCATGAAAGCAGATGATTTAAAAAACTGACACTTTTCACCCCCTCCTGCAAATTAGGAAGCACGTTTATTTGCACATCTTAAATATTCCTCAGTAAAGTCTATATTTGTCTCACTGTTCAAGACACATTTTCTTTCTTTTTTTTTTTTCCGGGCAAGTTAACAAATGTATTTATATTGCCATCTTCCAAGCAAGCACAACTTATAGCATATGATGCTGAAAATTTAGCACTGGCTTGTAAACTTTATAGATCTCCACTTGGTTCAGTGACTAGCATATCTGTTATTCTTCCTTCCTCATCTTGTGAAATGGCAGCATATTTTCATGTAATCAAAGGCACTGACTTCAAAATGGTAATAGAATCTTCAGTGCAGAAATGACAGCAGCCCATTAAAATGATAATTTCTATTTATGAGGCTTTTTAAAAATTAAAATCATCTTCTCTTGCAGTCCCCTGTTAATTACTTTCATTCTTACGGGTTTAGAATACTAATCAGCTTTGCATAATTCTGAGTCTTTAAAGTGCTGCTTAGACCTTTACTAAGGGCCACTGTGCTTTTGTTTGAGGTGGAAGCAGAAGCAGTGGACTCAGAGGGGAGGGGTCCTCCTTCCATTTCCTTCAAATTATCATTACAGCTAGCTGTAAATTATAGGTTAACTGAATTTGCCACCCCAGGGGCAAGCAGGGGCAGACTAATGACCCTTACCTCCCATGAAAACAAAATTAGCACAAAATATTTTATGAAGTGTATGTGTGTGTGTGTGTGTGTGTGTGTGTGTGTGTGTGTGTGTGTGTGTGTGTGTGTGTGTGTGTGTGTGTGTGTGTGTGTGTGTGTGCGCATGTGAAAGAGAGTGTGCCTGCCTATCTGTTACTGTGTTGCACATGTTAGAAATGGCAGAGCCAGTGCTTTAAGAATGAACTGACTCTGGAAATGATTGCAACCAGCTGCCATAAGCAAATGAATGCAGGATCAGCAACATGATGCTTAGGGTAATACCTCAGAAACAAATCCTAGCTTTAACGACAAAGTCTCACCTATTGAACTTTGTGTGATTGGTTAGAAAAAAGTAAAGTCGGGATTTGAATCCCAGGCTATAGCAACACACTGTGCCACATGACACTGCAGGAGTAATAAACCATCTAGCATAAAACATTCCATTAACAACAGCAAGATGTATTACTATAGACATAAGCCACCAAGGTTTATGACTAAGATTATTGCACAAAATAAGAGGCAAAGAAAAACTATTAGATAAAGAAATATCTGTTTGCTGTTATGAAAGTTTGAGGTAATACATAATGCTTTAATTGGCTGAAATATTGTAAAGATTGTTTCAGAATATTGCTGGAATATATTTATATTGCCACTGGAATACCACTGTGGTAGCTGATGCATCATAACAAGGAATTTTTTTGTTGATCCCATGATAACATTTCCTTTTTCCAGTATATGTTTTTGCTATTTTATTACTATACTGTTAAGACCATTTACAATTTAACTGTAATTAACCTTTAATTAAATGTAGTTAACAACAGAGTACAATTAGGCAGAATTATGCCACATTAAGAAATACATTTATCATGACACTATTATGATTATTGTGGAACTTTTGTGACACTCTTAGGAATAGGAAAAATGCACCAAAACAGGCAAGTCAGATTCATGATAAACGCAACATACTGTAGTTGCTAACAGATCTAAGCATTAGTTCCACACAGAGAACTGCAGCAACAAATCTAAGCAGTAGTTCCACGCAGAGAGCTGTAGTAACAAATTTAAGCATTAGTTCTGCGCAGAGAGCTGTAGTAATAAATTTAACCATTAGTTCTACGCAGAAAACTGTAGTATAAAATCAAGCATACCATTCAGTATTGTCGGTGTAGAAATTGCTAGAGGTAAGAGATTCTAAAACAGACTACATATCTTTTCCAGCTCTGAAAGTATATCTCATGCTGGTTTGTTATCAGCATGTGTCATGTTACTTCTCTTTACATCTCCCTGAAGTATAAGTAATAATATTACCAGACACATCTAACCGCAACAGCACCTAAATCCACATATCTAGTTAGCTGAAACTGGTAGCACTCATCTGACTTCACTGTGAAGGCTAATCCCACTAAGGCTAATCCCAGTACAATTTGCACCATCATCACCTCCTAAACGAAGTAAAAGAATATAATTTTGGCACTCTCACAGTAAACTTCACTTCATGGAAAGTGCAGTTGTGTAGTATCTTACCATAACAATAGATGTCCTTCTATTCCCTGTTACAGTATTCTTTACCAAAGGGATCTCCTGACAAGGATAGCCCAATATCTGGCCAATATACCAAAGCGTTTAGTTTTAATAGACACCGTATGTCAGATGTTCACTCCCCACATAACACATAGGGCATAAAGGTGACAAACAAATGCACCCGCTCAGAACTGGAAAAGCCCCAGGAGGAACAGAATGTCCTCAGGGATATGGAAAAACATGTGCATCAAGAAGGAGAAAAAGGAGAAGAGTCCCTCAGGCAGGAAGGCAACAAAGAAGAGTCTGGAGCAGAGGGAGCAGGAGAGAGGGAACACATACTGCAACAGTGACGAGAAGGACATACTGTTATGGTAAGATTTTATACAACTGTACTATGTCCTTCCATATTACTGTTGCAGTTCTCTTTACCAAATGGAGAGCACAAGAGCTCAAGCCTGGGAGGAGAAAGAAGGCACAGAAGAGCCCTCCACAGACCCATGCAGGATAGCCCTGGCAAACCTGCCCTAGCCCTGGAAATAACACCCAACTCGTAATGCTTAATGAAAGTATGAACAGAGAACCAAGCAGAAGCTTCCAGGAAGGAATTGATACCCAAACTCTTGAAAAAAACACTAAAGGAAGCAACTGCCCAAGTATAATGAGCTTTTGCTCAAGAGGAAAGACATTTACTATGAAAAGAAGAACAAAAAGAAATGGCCTTAGAACTCCAGGGACAGATGTCTTGCTTGGTCAAACTCAAAGTCCTGAAATAAAAGGAAACAAAAATCTACTCAGATTGAGCTGTCTATGCAAATCCAAGGTGCGAAGAACCTTCTCACCTGCAGAGAAAAAGAAAGGAAGGAAGATGAATCGACTTATTAATGGAAAACTCATTGACTACCTTGAACATAAAAGGATTAGTATAAACAGACAACCTGTCTCTGTGGAAAACTTACAAAGGAGAAACAGCCATGAGAGTCTGAAGTTCAAACGCTCTCTTACCTGAAGTAAGGACCAAAAGAAAAACAGTCTTCCAAGTAAAATGTTGCAAGGAAGCTGAAGAAGCATGCTCAAAAGAGCCTAAGTCAAATGTTCAAATACAAAACTAAGGCCCCAGGAAGGCAGAATTGGCTTCCTGGGAGGCCTAATATGAAACTCCATTAAGAAATTGATTGACCTCAAATCCACAATCCAGAGGAGGAGTCAGGGGCAAACAAGCTGAGATTACTGGCAGGTGAGCTTTCACTGAGAAATATGTGAACCCAGCATAGAGCAGATCACATAAATAAAATAGAACCAGAGGAAGCTCCACAGATACTGGATCTGGATGGCAACAGAGGCACCAGATAGAAAAATCACATATACATGGACATATATGATTTCCTGATAGTGGTTTTCCTGGACTCCTGCAGGACCCGAAGCATGTCCTGAGAAGACAAGTTGCCTAAAGGAGATCAAAACTCTATCACCCACAGTGTCAGTTGAATAGTGGACAAGTGAGAAGGAATAAGAGACCCCTTGTCTTGTGTGAGGCGATATACCTGGTGAGGTAACTTGTAGTGATTGGCCTGGCCAAGTGAGAAGAGAGGATCATTGTTGTCTGGGCCAAAAGGGAGTCACTAACATGATTTCAGGAGAGTCCTGCTTAATCTTGTGCAAGACTTGTGGTAGCAGAGGAAGTGGAGGGAGGAAGTACAGAAACATCTTCTTCCAAGGAAAATACAGGGTGTCCATTTTCAAAGCCTGAGGACTTTGGACTCTGGAACAGAATAGAGAAAGTTCTTTGTTTAGAGAGGAGGCAAAAAGATCTACCTGAGGAATACCCCATCAATGGACAATGTCCAACAACATATCTCTGTGAAGCATCCATTCGTGAGCTTGTGTGCTGGACCAGCTCAAAGAGTCTGCCACTTGAATGTGCTGAGGGAGTGTAAACTGCCTGAAGAGTCACTTGATACTGGATAGTTGGATCATAGACCTGAAGAGCTAGTCTGCAAAGAAGATAGGATCCTGTACCCCCTTGTTTATTGACATACCACAACACTGTGGTATTGTCTGTGAAAAATTTGAGGAGTCTGGGATGAAAAAGAGACTGAAAAGCTTGAAGAGCTAAGAACAGTGCTGTCATCTCCTTTATATTACTGAAGTCTGATATCTGATGAAGAGGCCAGTGAATGAACCTTGAAAGAGTCAAAGGATGCCCCCACCCCCTGTGTGAGACATCTGAGTCAGGACTAGAGCCTTGAAAGAAAGCCTCGGTTGAGAGAAAGTTGTTGAATCCACTACTGAAGCTCAATCAAGGAAAAGAAGGGACTGGGAAGTCCAGGGGGTGGCAATGCGCGAGACAAACTGACTTAAATTACCACTTTAGCTTTCTCATGTAGAATCTAGCCAGAGGAAACTTTGGAATGGTGGAAGGCAATAACCAGAAGACCCTGAGAAAGTCCCTTGCTATGACTGAAGCCAGAGGAAGAAGAAACTGAAAAAGGTAGTAAGAGTTAAGGCCTTTGAGGCAGGCAGAGATGTCAAAATGAGGATGGTCTGAAGCCTGCAACCAAAAAAATATGATCCTGAGAAGGTATCAGAGCTGATTTCTGGACGTTTATGGTGAACCCCAAACTCTGCAACAGAGAAATACTAAACTGGAGATCCTGAAGCAGAGTGTCAGGAAAGAAGCTTGAATAATCAGATTGCCCACTTAGGGAAAGATCTGAATTCCTCTCATCCTGCAAAAAGCAATGACAGGAGTGAGGCATTTGTTGAATATCCTTGGGACAGTAGAAAGGCCAAAGGGTAAAGCAGAGAAATGAAAATGCAAGGAAGAAACAGAGACATAAAAACTTCCTGAAAAAGGGATAGATGGGAATATGAAGGTAGGCATCCTTGAGATCCAGAGAGATGAGAAAGGCCCAGGGGAGAAGAAAGGGAAAAAGAGTTTAAAAAGACAACATTTGAAAGGAAGGAGACTTGAGAAAAGTGTTGAGCTGGGAAAGGTCCAGAAATGGTCTCCACTTGCCCTCCTCCCTTGGAACCAAACATTCTTGAATATAAATGACTCCCTACCTGGGCAGGAGGCATAACCTGAATTTTGTCCTCGACCAAAACAGAATGGAGCACCACTGGAACAGGGGAGGTTGCTCCTTTGAAAGTTGAGGTATTCCCAGAAAAGGAAGAAGGGATTTCCAAACCATAAAATATCCCTAGCGGATAGCAGACAGAAGCCAGGAGGCTGTTGTGATCCTTAACCAGTTTGGAAGTGGCAGGGAAAGATGGAGGGATAAATAAACCTGGCCGAGGGCAAGGGGAAGCACCCTGTCTAATGGAACATGGCTGATTCTGAAAAGCAGTTTTCTGGGAGGTAGAGATTTGAGTACACTTAGTAGAAGGCACACATCTAAAACCCTTTTTTCCTTTGGATGAAAGACAAGACTGCCTGTGAGCAAAAGCAGAATTGGAGGAGTAATTCCTCTGAAAATTAGGAATAGGAGAAATCAAAATATGTTTGTACTCCTGCAAGGCTTTACTCTTATCCTGGAGAATTTTACAAAGTTTAACAGCAGGAGTAGCACCAAAAAAAATGTATTATCCAAGGGAGAATCCAGAAGTTAGGCCTTAATGTCATCAGGCAAAACCTGAAGACGAAGTCAAGAGTAATGTCTCATAAAAGAACCAAAGGTAACAGCCCTGGTGGTGGCATCAGCAACATCTGAGCTGCATTTAATAGAGTGGTGGGCAACTTGACAGGTAGAGCCCAACAGGAAAAGATGTCTTGAACTGAGCATCATGAAGGTCAGAAACAAATTTGGAAATCTGAGGAGGAGATCCAAAACATACCTGGTCATTTGAGTCTGATAGTTGACCTGAAATGATAAAGTGGCACAGTATAAACCTTTTTGCTCAGCCTCTCTAAGGCCCTTCTATCCTTGTCTGAAGGAAGCAGCTTGGTAGAGGCAACAGCTTGCATGGGTTGTCAGAAGAGACAGATTCTACAGAAGGATCAGCAGAAGGGCATTTATACAGAAATTTACATATCACGGGCAGATTGCAAAATCTGTCAGGTTTCTTGAGAGAAGGGGGGGCTATCAAGGTCCACAGAAGCTGCTGAAAAAGTATCCTGGAGGGCAGCCCAAACTGATGGAACAGCAGAAGGCTTAAGAGGCTCCATCTGTAGGCACTCATAATACCTTTTCTGAATATCAGAGACTTGGGAGCAATCTCACTTAAAGAATTCCATCACATGGGTAACAGTGTCCACAAAAAAGAGTTCTCCAAAGGGGAATCAGGATTAATAGATTCTACTTCCTCTGGACCATAGTCTAAGAGGGAAGGAATTGGAAAAGAGTAAGTCAGAGATTCTTCCCCAGAATCTTGATCCTCATCTGAGTAGTCAAGTTCTCTGGGTCTTTTTAGAGGAGTGGAAGACCAGGGAGGGGCAGGCACAAATTCTCCTTGAAGAGGTTTTAAAGGCCATTAAAGCATTAAAGGACCCTTGAGAAAAATCCTGTCTCTCGCATTAGGGGTCCTTAACTAAAGGGAAATAGGTTTTCTGTTTCTTTTTTGTGGGACATCCACAAAAAGCACCCTTGGAGGGTCAGACACTTGGTGACACTCAATAAGTATAGTAGGGATCTCCCCCCTAACTAAGAACTGTGGAATCCCCCTCAAACCCTTGGATATAATCAACCGAGGTTTCCCCTCAACATGTGGAACAGACGGTTACAGATCTGCTGGAGGGGATGGAAATCCCTGCTTTGACTGTATGAGTTCTATCAGTGAGCCAGTTTGCAACCCACCTAACAATATACGAGTTGATTCCCAGGTGGGTAAGTTTATCAATGATGCCTGAGTGGGGGATTGTGTCAAAGGCCTTGGGAAAGTCTAGGTAGGCTGTATACACAGATTTGCCCTCATCTAGGACTTTGGTGACTGTCTCAAAAAAGTCCACCAAGTTTAACAGGCATGATGTCCCCTTAGCAAAACCAAACTGGGTGTGGTTGAAGATTTGGAGATTTCCTGTATCTTTGTTAATAAGGTCTATGATGATTTGTTGCATGGCTTTGCAGATAAGGCTGGTCAGGCTAATGGGTCTATAGTTCCCAGGGTCCATGGATGCACCCCCTTTGTGCAAAGGGATGACAGTAGTTGTTTTCCATTCCACTTTGATGAAGCCATTGCTTAGGCTTTGATTGAAAAGTGTGCTCAATGGTGATGCTGATTCCTGTTTTACCCCATGTAAAACACAACCAGGATATTGTCTGGTCCTATGAAGGCTGTGTTTTTGGCCTTGGAGAGGGCATTTAAGACCTGGTCCTCAGAGATACTAGGCAGGGGACAGGTGTTAGGGATGCTTTGGGGTATATGAGGCAGAGACAGGGAGTGACGTTTTCACTGAACCTGTCAACCAGAAGATTTGCTACACCCACAGGAGAAAAGACTAAGTAGAGTCGTAGGGGTAAACGCTTGGCAGACAGAACACTGTGTGTGGGCATGGGAAGCACCCAAATAGAACAGGCACTGGCTGTGATAGTCTTTCTGGGGAATCTGCCTCCCAGACCGACATTCTACCTTTCTAGATGACAGTAAATAACAACAGTAAATAAAAATAAAAATTCTCTCTTCCTCTCCTTAAGGACTCGGTTGCCAAAAAAAACAATATAAATCCAAGAAAACAGTCGAGTCCAAACAGGCTGTGCAAACTTTTATTCCATAAAAACAGGTAAAATAGTGATAAAACTGTGAACGCCTTCGGGATAACCCTTCATCAGACAATGAAACAGCTTTCATGAAATCTACCTAAATATATTTAAAAATGCAACTACCAATCATCTCACTGCCCTCCTTTTCCTTAGGGCTGGTCTTAAAGGTATACATGTATTCATTGCTGGAGGATGGTTTGCTGCTAGTTCTATAATTCAGTGTAGTTCATTACATTCAGTGACATTCACTATGTCCCCCACTTCTACTCACATGAGTAACCTGTATAACCATGAACTTAAAAGTGTGTGTTAGATTCTTAGAAGTATGCACATACAGAACATTTTGTTCATCTTTCTGTCAAATGCTGTACAAGTGATGTTATATTCTGATTTTCAATTTACAATTAGTTTTCCCTACATAGCGGCCACGGTGGTGCAGCGGTTAGTGTTGTCACCTCACAGCAAGAGGTTCTCCGGTTCAATCCTCGGCTGGGGTGCCTTCTGTGTGGAGTCTGCATGTCCTCCCTGTGGCCGTGTGGGTTTCCTCTGGGTGCTCCAGTTTCCTCCCACATCCCAAAGACATGCTGTAAGTGGATTGGACACTCTAAATTGGCCCTAGGTGTGAGTGTGTGTGTGCCTTCTGTGGAAGGTTGGGCTGGCAACTAGACACTGTAAAACTCCACTGCCAATCATGAGCAGACAGGTGATCTGCTGTGGTGACCCCTAACTGGAAAAAAGACGAAAGAAGAAGTAACTGGGGCATGACTGACACATCGCTGTATATATCACATTCTCCCTATGGCAGTCTGTACTTAAATATATATTCCTTTTCATTTATGGGATGAACAAAGCTATTATTATCACTAATCATGAAGTATGTCTTGCAATGCCTGCAAAGAAAAGTACCTGTTCTATCTGATGTTAACATCATTTTGTTTTTATTTCTCATTAGGTGACAAAGTACAAATGCATTTCTGCATGTGTCAGCTAGGGTTAGTTATTTCTACTTCTGTTAAACAGAAAGCAAAATGCGCAAGGCAATACCTATAACACTCCACTGTCAAGATGAAACTTAATATAGCATGAATCCAACAGTATGACACCTTTCAGCTATGAGTGATTATTTACAAATGGCAAAGCAAACACATCATAAACCTATGGCTGCATACCTAAATTCAAACCCATTTCTCCAAAATCAGCAGAATGTAGTTCTGGCATGTGAAATAATATGATTGCGAAATTAAGGAAATTCTGTGAAATTCACATGACTCTCTCACATCATCTGACCCTCATAATAAGGTAGTGTTTCAAATTGGTCATAAATCCTTTCAGGTCACTTTGCTCTCAGGAAAGATGCTTCACACAGAGTACCCTCAAATAGAAAAGGATATGGCCCCAAACAGACTCGTATATTGTTTGACAAGTACATTCCACTGGTTTAATAAGAAGAACCAACCTCTTGTATAAACATAACTATAAAACCGCCTGTAAGAGAGAGAAGTAATCGAGGCTTATGCATTTAAAGATGAGGGGTTCAAGTCTTAGATCAGGCCTTTCATTTATGACATTTCATCTTACTCTGTCCAATGCCATGCAGTTTTGCTTTGCTCTGCCTATGGGTTGACAGAATCCTCAGTCTACCAAAGATTAGAAGTATACTGAGTATGATTTATGAATAAGAATTTATGGTAAAGCACTGGCAAAAATAAAAGGCAGGTACCATAATCCAACAAACAAATCAGGACATGCTTGACAATGACTACTGTGGCCTCTGGACAGAAGCAAATGGTGAATTTTGTAGCAGCATTTTAATTTGCTTTGCAGGCATTTGAGTCTTAAACTCTAAAGTCGGGTATAGAATATAACAAGATGTTTGAAGGTAATGCTAAAATTATGGCATTCTTAGCCAAATCAGGCAACTTCTACTTAATCTAGGTGCAAAAGTCCCTCCCTCATCTAACATACATACATTCATTCATATACACACACACACACACACACACACACACACACACACACACACACACACACACACACACACACACACACACACACACACACACACACACACACACACACACACACACACACACACACACACACACACATACACTATTCCTCTCTAAAATAACTTCCCAATGCCCTTTCTGAACATAAATAAAAATGTTCCCTGTTTCACCTTAAAATAAAGTTTGCCTTACTTCAAATCTGTTCCCGCTCACATTTGGCTGGCCAGCCCTTCAGTTTGTGTGAATATAAATCATTTTCAAGACAAGAATAACATAAATCTTTTCCAAGACATAAATCTTTTCCAAAAAGAGAATAAAATAACCAGAGTGCTGTTCCCTACTGGCAGAGCATTTGAACATGAGTGCCCAGCTGGAAATGTGTGCGTGACATGAACCCCTTGAGCTCAGTTCCGACAGGCTGGTAACCCTTAGAAAGCTGATGTCATCACGCACGTGATGACGTCAGCTCCGAAAGCCTGAAAAATAAAATCAAACTGTAAATAAATCGGAACTGAAGGGATGCCATTCCAGAATCGTGGCACCCTGTTATTTGAACCCAAAACTCAGCAGAAACTGAGTGATTCAGTATGGCTGGGAGGTATGTGAATGATACTGACCAGGGCTGCAGGAAGAAAACAAGGAAAAGTTGCATAAAGAGGTTATCAAAGGGTATGAATGTTACAGCAGTGACTGTATATATGAAAAATAGGCAAACAAATTAGTACATATGGCTTCCCTATTGTTTACTATAAGTTGGTGGGGGTGTAGGTAAGGGAATATTGTTAAACGTATCTAATAAAATAAATAAGGAAGGGGAACTAGCATCTATGTGGCAAGTAGACAGATGGTGAAGTTGTATAAGAAAAAGAGAGAAAATGATTCAGCCAACTATAGACCAATGTGTTTATGCAAAATAGATCCAAAAATAATACCTATCAAATATGCAGCTAGGCTGGACACTAATGCCAATGGTAGTGGAGGAATCAAATGGGCTTCATGAAAAACAGGTCTTCTACTAATCTTTGGAGACAGATGGTAAACTTTACGAGTAGGTGCGAGAAGGAAAGGATAACAGGAGCAGGGGTAGTGTTCATTAATACTCCCAAGGCTTTTAACTCAGTGAATTGGGAGTTTATGATTCTGACTTTAGAGAATGTAGCATCTCATCAAAGGGCCACATGACATACTAGAGCACTGTACATGGAGCCTAAGGTTTAAATGATGGCAAGTAGTGCCTTGGCAGATAAGGACAGGCTAGGTAGGATTACAAAGCCCAGGTGTGCATTGTCCCTTGGGATGTCCCTGCTAGTCATGGAGATGCTGGCACAGAAGATAAGTAGACTGAAAGAAAGCTGGGAATGATGGGCAAAAGCGGCAGGATCAATATGTTTATTGATGATTATATGTTATTATTAGAGGACAGGTGGGAGATATTACCTCATATGTTAGGGAGTATGGAAAATAATCAGGTTTGGTGTATCACCCCATAAATCATCAGTAGTAAGGGGCTAAGAGAGATACAAATTCCAGTAGGTCAGGCATGGCCTAAAGGACAGGATAAGTATTAGGCCATCAGGGTGCATCCTAAGAGCATAGGAGTACAAATCAGGAATAATTACTCAATGCAGTACTGGCCATGTTGAATAAATGGACAGGAAGGGCTGAGTGGGAGAATGGAGGTTGTAAGAATGATAGTGCTGTCATTAGTCATTTATATGCTAAAATCCTAGAAGCTCAAATCCAAACAAATATTGTTATGGGAAACACAGAAGGTTTGAAATCAATGTGTTTGGAGATAAAAAAAGAAGTAAGAGAGGGAAATAAAAGCTGAGGACTCACAAGGCTGCAAGAGGGGGAATGGTTTAAAAGGTACGCAGTGCCAGTCAATGTACTGCAAAAGTTGAAAGGGATGGAAAATGAAATGATTACATGAAACATGCAGGAGGATAGTGATGAGGGAATGTAGGTATGGAGGAAGAAAAAGCAACAGAGGTGAGAATGAAAACCTTAAAAGAGGGAGTGAGACTGAGAGCAGCACATGGAATTAAAATTCGGAAAGTGATGAGTGACAGCCAGTAGCAAATATTCAGGAAGGTATTGGGAGGCTGAGAATAATAAAGGTTGAAATATAGTGAACAGATAGAAGAAAAAAGGAGCAGAGAAAACTGTCTAACATTTGTGCTGGTGAACCGGACTTTTGGATTGAAAGCAGGGGAATGGTAAGCATATAAGGTAGTAAATAGAGGAAAATAGATATGGAGACGAAAGAGGAAATACAAAAGGGAAATAGGCTGAATGTTAAAGGAAGCTGTGTGACTGGGTGGTATGCAAAAAGGAAGGGTAAGGTAAACATATATAGACATCAGAAAAGGAGGAAGAGGCTGATTTTAGTAATCTCAGTAAGAGGTGAGTAAGGGAAAAGGGAAACTAGGCAAATGATAAGAAGGAGGCAAACTGGAAAGATTTTAAAGGTATCAGTTCCAGTGAGTCAGAGGCTTCTACACTTGTGCAAAGGACCCTGAGAGTATTAGGAAAGGAAGATGAATGGGAAAAAATAGAGTGCTGGGGATACATGGAAAAGAATTAGCTGTCACTCATATATGATGGGAAGGTGGGGGCAGATAACAAAAAAATGAACGGAAGGCAATGAAAGTAAGATAGAGTAAGTTACATAATAAGGATGTAAATAGTTGCATATTATACTTATTTGGAGTAGATGAAGGGCTGGAGCCATGGAGTAGTGATGAAAGGAGGGAAATGTTAATAATGGCAGGATGACTGAAAAAAAGAAGTCACCAAGGACTGGAAAGCTGGGATATTATTAGCATCGATGCAGAAAAGATAGGAGAATGAATGAGGCAACTGACAGTGATTAACTGTAATAGGAGTTGGGTAAAACAAAGGAGAAGTGAGAGTCATTACTGAGAGGCAGACAGAACAGAGAAGAAGGTAACAGTGTCAGGGGAGAGGTTAAGAGAAGTGAACAGGATAACATAAGTGAACAGGATAACATAAGGGAGACTAACATAGAGGTTAACTTGAGCTATCAGAAGGTATGGCTGAAAGAAATGGGCACCAGTAGTGACTAAACCGATTTGTATTTTGTGTAAAATGTACAGATGATATTGTAATATGGATGACTCACTCACACCCAGTGTTGGTTTTAATATGTGTGTGAATTCAGTAAAAATAACTTTAAAAAGAATGTGTGTAAAACTCAGTGTCAAAATAATTCCATGTTCTCTTATATGCTGTAGTAAAGACAGTCTCACTGACAGCTGTTATATCCATGTAGAGGACCCTTGATTTAGAGGAATAAATGATGACTAGAAAACATTGAAATGTTCTGTAGTCTGAGAACTTTAAAATATTTGCCCCTCTAACTATCAAACTCCATTTAAGGATGCAGGAAGCGTAGAAGAAAATGAGAATGTATACTGATAACCTGATAAAGTAACATTTAAACAATTGTAAGGGTTTAAGTGGTCTGCTACTGTCAGATAAATCCTGCTTATGGGTGGCAGAGTGAGAAAAGATAATGATGCACACATGTACTCATTAGGGATACACTGCCACATATAACTGCAAAACAAAAAGAAATGCAGTGCACGTCTACTGTCAGCTAACACAAGAGCACAGCTTGCTTCAGCTTTCATTCTATGCACATTTTCAACTGATGATAATATGTCATTTATTCTGGATCCATTTTAATTTAATACCCACGTTTGTTTAACATAGTCACTGTATGTATAACACATTAAACACTTAATCACTTGCACTAAGTACCTCTCAACCTCTTAGTGCAAGAAATCTGAACAAAGCCTGACAAAATGGGAGGACCAAAGGCCCAAAAATAGGGACATATTTTAAATATCGGTCTTAAAAAAGTACAGTTGTGTGCACTTATCATAAATGTAGATGTTCAAGTGTATTCACTGTTGCAGTCATTACATTTGGGTTATCTGCTGCCAGGTTGCCCTCAGTGGCCTGATTAACAAAGTCTTGGGTGCTGCGTCAGTTGCTGTTCCTTCTTCCATGACGTCAGGTAGTCAGGGGTGTAAAACATGCAGCCGACACCATTGTATCAGTTTTTCTTGCCCCAGATGTCAGGTCCCCCCCAAATGGGGAGCAAAAAAAAAAAAAAAAAATATATATATATATATATATATATAAGTATATAATTTAAAACACAAAAAAATATACCTCCAAACAAAAGCAAATACACCCAAAAAGGCTTTTAAGCATAGTAAAAGAAAGGAGAGGTGTAGTAAGAGAAAAACAGGGGGCTAGAGGGTGGGAAACCAGAACTGCTCATTAGAAGAATCAGAAGAAATCGAATCCTGTTCAGAAGATTCATAATCAATGTCTTGCCTAGGCCTCTTAGAAGGAGGGGGTTTGGCTATCCCTGATCAGAGTAATTAAATCTTCAGCCATTTTGATCATTTGTTTTTTAGGCATAAGGGCCTGCACATGTGGCTCAGGCATCATTTTTTTAGACATAGATTTAGATGTTGGCCTTAGTTTTGTAGATGGCATCGTCTAATATACAAATCTGTAGGCCTGAAAATACCCTCAGAAGCCGGTGCCTGCACAGCAGCTCCAGACCCATCTAAGGTAGAGATATCTGTGGGTTCCAAAACTGAAGCATCTCGAGGCATACTGTACTCCAAATGGGTCTCAGTAGATGCCTGCAAATCAGAAGTAGCGGGTATCAGTGGCTGCAAAAGTGACTCACTGAGTACTGGTGAACCAGCGACTGGCTTAAGAGAAGCATTGTCGTTGGTTTTAGACCTCAACAGTCTGTCTCTGTCTTTTTCTTTGCGTTTTTTAGGTATTCTGGTAGTCGGATTGCTAACCGATGACATTTCTGGATAATTAAATCTTGAGTCAAACTATTTAGAAGCAAAAATATACTGACGTTTAATCATGCATTGATTAAAATTAGCACAAAACCGACAGCAAGGCACGTTGTGGTCAGGGTCTAGGCAAGGAATACAGTACAAATGAAAATCCTTATGAGGCATTTGTTTCCCACAAGTAATGCAGTTATTAACTTTTACTGACATTGGTAAGGAGCAAGAAAAAGTTTCCCCAACGGGGTACTTAGCTGTTAGTTGAAGACTTTGGTTCTGAAACTCGAAAACGAAAACATCAGTAGTCGGCCGACCGGCACTTGCAAACTGCTTCTGCTTCGGGCACCGCGTGGCAAGAAAGACTGATGTAATGGCATCGGCTGCATGTTTTATACCCCTGATGACCTGACGTCATGGAAGAAGGGACAGCAACCAAGGCAGGACCCAAGACTTTGTTAATCTGCCAGCAGATTACCCAAATGTAATGACTGCAACAGTGAAACACGAAGAATATCTTAGAATGTTTCTAGACTAACAAGGTTTGTTTTAACATACATTTTCTGAAGGATTTGAAGTCTGAAGCTCAAATGTATGTCATTATTTAATGACTCCAGTCCTCAGATCATCCCAGTGATTTACCAAAAAAATGACAAATTTTATAACAAACAGACCAAAAATATGAGTAAAAAATCTTAACAGTTGAGAGTTATGCGTTCACAATACATGTTGCTTTCAATGTATTGTGCTTGTGTTTGGGGGGACAGGCTGTGTTGTTCACACATATCTCCCAATCTAGTTTAGAGGCATTCTTACACCAGAAGCTTAGTACTTCCCAGTCGTTACAGTTTACAACAACAAAAATAACTCATTGCTAGGACTTGGCACTTGTTGACTCTAGCACTTAATATAGTTCATACTTATACAAATAAATAAACAAGTTATACATTTTTCCCTCTGTTTAAACCCGATCTCCATGTAAGTCACTGTTTACTGTGATTTTTTCAATGGTACATGTCATTCTAAGTTACTTGAATTACCCTATTAACATTTTCTAATGTCTAATAATCATGTTCACAAACTCAGATGAATTCTCAGCTGTTTTTACACTGGGCCATAAACTATAGAATACATCAAAGTGCTGCTCCAGACACACAGTTACTCTTGGGAGAAAACCATAAAACTGGAGTTAAATGCTAGTCTCAGAATCTACAGAGAATTTATTAGATGAACTCAAAAGTGAATAGTTTATAATATACACAAACTTTCATACTAAAATGCCTTTTCTAATTTTAAACTAAGCACCACCAAAATCCAGCCTTTCAAAAAACTCTTCCAAATCAAGTAAATGAGCAGTCGAGAGCAGTTCATTTACAAATCTTTCTTAAAAATAAATGTGCAATCATACTACACTTAAACAACACAGAAGTTGATATGTAAAATTCTATCTAAAATTTTCATGCGTATTTATATAACTTTGGCTTATTTAGCATTCAACAGCTGTTTTAAGGAAGCAAGCCAGGATTTCTATCTACCTGGAATACAATGTTATTCACATAATTCTGTATTTAAGGCTATATACCTGCCTTCTGGATACACAATCAGTTTTTTCAAGAACTCTGAAAACAAACTCATGTCCTGCAGCAGTGTTCATTACATGTTTATCAACGGTATTTGTCGCAATTCATCGCCCTAATCTCTGATATTCATTCAATCAGGTGTCGATTTCCATCATAGACTGCAGTTCTCTTCATACAATTAACCAATAGATAATGACTGCAGTGAGACAGTCAACATGCAAGGCAAATGTATAAACATTATTGGTAACAAGATGCACAAAGTCAAAAACATCTTTGGGGGTCTACCTTAAATTGTCGACTGACCACAACACAGATTCAGAAATCAAATCCAAAGCAGTGAGTGTCCAAGATCACAGTACAGCGGACAGTGGGGTTTTGCCCTTTCCCAGCAGTAGTGGTGCAATTTTGAAATTGGAATTTGCAATTAGTGTGGGTGCGGGGGTAGGGACTAAAGGCAGTTACCTATGTTTTGGGCTTTTTTTGTAGTTTCAAACTGTTGGGCATTCGCTGTTCAGAGTTTGGTGTTTTGTGTGTCAGTGCTATGACTAGCTGACTATTTAATGCAGATCACTTCAGTTACATATTTGCATAAAGAGCATGTGTAATAGGCAGCATTCTTGGTACTAAGCTTTGATATTTGTTTGCTTGGGCTAGCTGGCTGCTAGAGGGTCTGTATGTTTCAATGAAATATTAAGTGAATTGTTAATATGCTACTTTAAGTCATCTGGGCTCAAAAGGGTGCACATATTTTTTGTATTTCATAGGGATATGTCATTATTTTGTCAGAAATGTTACTTGTTAACTTGCTAACATGTCTCAAAAAATGAAAAAAATTACCAAGTAACCACATAACAATTCTAAACAATAGGAAGTATCAAACTGCAATATGTTATTATTGACTGATTAATACATTTTATAAGGAGCATGACAGAAGTATGAGACAAAAAAAGTTATTTTCTCCTTTTAAACTATAGAAAACTGTTTGCTACACTTACACAGTTGATATGGTTTATACTACACACAAAGTGCTACTGTGCTTTAGTTTGAACTCGAGATGCAATACTAGAATTTATTTATATATGCTAGCATACATGAGGACTGGTAAGGACACTATGCGCACCGGGCACCTGTCTCATTCACCCTTCTTTAGCTGTGATTGTGAATACTGTATGCTGAGTTATGTTGACTTTAAGTTTGTGCACTATACAAAAACTCTATCTGTATGCAGCTCTTGAACTTGACTTTATTACATAATTCCATCCTTATACGTTCAAGTTATTACCCCATCAGTGCACCTCAGCTAGTGCATTCCATCTCCAGCATAGTGTACCTATCTCCTCTTCCTGCTGAACAAACTGGATCAATATGTCATTCCTTTCCTCAGCAATTCAACTTATGTGGCATACATGGAAGGTCAGTGTACATCTATCCTTACTGCTACCAACCACACTGCAGTCCGTCTTCTAACTCAGTGGAGTAAAAGCCTAATGCTTACCGAGAATGAACTACTAGAATACCTCTCAACTGTCCAAATTTTTGCTTCGTATTTTTGATCTGTTCCTTGTAAAATTTGTGGTTTTCTGAATTTCTGTGCCAAATCAGTGAGGACTGAATTCACTAAATAATGGCAAGCATTTGCGTTTCAGACTTCATTTCCATCAGAAAGTGTATAGTGACAGAAGACCGTTTATTGTAGCAACTGTGTAAGTTTATAAGAGTAATGTTTGAAATCTGTCCCTATTTTTGGGGCTTTATTCCTCCACTATTTTTGTCTTTGTCCAGATGTTTTGTGCTAAGAGGTTGAGAGCTATGACTACTAGTGGACCAGCATGGCATGGTTTGTGAAAGATGGAATTATCTGCATTACCTGGAGACCACCTTCTCCCTTACACAGGAATTTTAAGATTGGTGCACTTTATGGTAATGATGTAACATTGCTTGATTGGAATCATGTGATTTTGAACTGTTGTATTTAAGTTGAGTTTTGAATTTTAGTGATATCTGATAAAGTCTTGTTGATGTATGAGACAAAAGCGCTTATTTAGATTGTAATAAATGTTTTTTGTCACTAGGAGTGACTTTTTACTTTGCTTCCAGAGTTTCTGTCCATCCTTTGTGTTTTTTTCTTTATGAGATAAACCACTAAGCTGTCAGGATACTTTGAGGAGTTGTTTTTTAGTTCTGAACAGCACTATGTGGATATTAGTCATTGGACATGGGAGGGGGGAGAATTATTTATGCTTGGGTAGGGACGATAGCTTTGAGGGAGACATTTGCAGGAAATTTGTAAGCCAATGTGATTTCATGTAGGAAATGGATTATATATTAGTCGTGATGAGTGATATGAATTCATTCCTTAGCTTTCTATTGTAGCTGAAGAAGAACTTATCCCACATTTATCAGAGGTTTTTCTGGTCTTAACAGCTACCTTTAATTCCTTGATGAGATATTTTATATTCTCATTTTGATGAGGGATTTCTGGCAGTGCAAGATACTTTAAGCAGTTTCTTTCTTCTGTACTAAAGTTTATTTATATCTACTGACCACCAGGTAGGTTTGTCACTGAATTGACCTATGTATTTGGCCCTTGTGGGGACAACCTTATTAATGCATTCATCCAAATGAGCATAAAGTTTCTTGACCCTAAAGGCTGAATATCCCAATTTCATTTTTCAGATAGCATTGGACATTTTGCAAGTTCATTGAAAATACTTAGCTTTTTTGAAGTCTCTAAAGAGGATGATATTGGTAACCAAGGTAGAGAATATTCAGATAATAAAGGTAACCAGCTGGTGGTCAGATGTAATGATTAAGGGACCAACTATGGGCATGGAGGAAGTCAGAGCCATGTTTGTAAGAAGAAGGTCAGAGATGTTACCTCTCCAGGTGGGGGTTATGAACATTTTGATCCAGGGAATTCTTGTTCACCTAATCTATGAAATGTTATCTTTGCTTGATGCTAGAAGCATGGGTACTCCAGTCTATGAAGAGGTAACTGGCATCACTGCTGACATGAGATCTGTCTGTGATAGGGATATTTTTTAGGAATGCCAAGATCTTATTGTAATCTTGCAGGGCCATAGATGAATATTGGTAACAAGCTATAAGATGAAAATCTGACTTACCTACTGTAAGCTGGAGTCCAAAGTCACTGGGAAGGTCATTGGGTATAATTTCAAGAGTAAGAAATCCCTGATGAAAATTGAAAAAAAGCTGACATTTCCTTGGGGCTTGAAGGCATGATAGGCACAGAACCCAGGCACTGATGGGGGTGCTCCCATCATATTTGAACAAAGTCTCAGTATTCAAACATGGACTTATTCCAAATGCAAATATGCCTCCAAATTAGACAGTTTATTATGATTTCTCTCAGCACTGAAAAGGGCCATGTTAATGTTATCTAATTTATGATCTAGTTGATTGTTTGGGTTGGGATGTTCATTAGATGGACTCTACCTAAAATG
The DNA here is from genome assembly GCF_019279795.1 of Protopterus annectens. NCBI lineage: Eukaryota > Metazoa > Chordata > Ceratodontiformes > Protopteridae > Protopterus > Protopterus annectens. The sequence goes on from NC_056728.1 coordinate 1,870,474,883, forward strand.
ATCCTGTCTAAACATCGCCTAAAAAATGCCTACTCTGAACCCAACTTAAAACTGTTCAACTGAACCATTGCTATGGGGTCATATCTCTGAACTGTCCAGGTTTTTGCACAATGTTCAGATTTTTGTCTCATATGTTTGTTCTGTTTTTCATAAAATTGTGTTTTTCTTCCAAATTAGTGGCAAATCATTAAAGTTTGAAGACAGAAAACAATGACTGACATTTGAGTTTCAGACTTCATATCCTTCAGAAATTAATGCTAATGCAAATTCTGTTATTATATCAACTTTCTAAGTTTGTAAAAGTGATATTGAAAAAGTGTCCATATTTTTGGGCCTTTGTCCCACTTGTATTTATGTCTTTGTCCAGATTTCATGCTCTAAGAGGTTGAAAAGTATATATGTGGTATGTTTCTGAGGTATTGCAAATAGCTATCATTATTCTAGTCCATAAACAGGCCTCCACCTTCGATTCAGGGAACTATGTCTCGTAAGATCTTAGAGTAAGAATTCTGGACAAAGCCAAAAATAATGAGGGAGACAAAGATCCAAAATCAAGGGAATTGTCTATATCTTGCTCTTAGAAACTTAGAAAGTTGCTAGACTAAATTGTTTTGCATTAGTTTGTAGTTTTTGAAACTGAGATGTCTGTCATTATCTAGTAACTTTAATCTTAAGTGGTTGGCAAGAAAACCACACATTTTATAGATAACAGACCAAAAATAATAGGCAAAAATTTGGACAATCTGCAAAATTCTGGGAAGTTGAGAGGTATGTCAGAAACTACAGACCCATTAGTCTAACACGTCTATTTTTCAAAATCTATATCTTTCTATCTAGCTATCTATATATATATCTATATATACAGTAGAATCCCTCTTATCCAGCCCCTCTCTAATCAGCCTCCTCTTTAACTGGCCAACACATTTCTGCTGTAGCCCTAGCAAAGGACAACAAAGAACAAGAACACTTCTGCTTCCTGTGGGCTAAATAATGACAGACATTTGAGTTTTAGAGTTCATATTCATTAGAAAAATACATACTAACTCAAATTCTGTTATTCTAGCTGATTTATAACCTATAAATGCTATTTTGTATGCATTTTCTGATTAACCAGACATTCATTTATCCAGCCTAATGTCCAGTCCCAGTGAGACCAGATAAGAGGGAGTCTACTGTATGTATTGATATATATATATATATATATATATATATATATATATATATATATATATATATATATATATATATATATATATGTGTATATATATATATATTTATATATATATATATATATATATATATATATATATGTGTGTATATGTGTGTATATATAAATATATATATATATATATATATATATATATATATATATATATATATCTAGAACAATATTTGAAAAAAAATGTTGCAGATAATATTTTTATCATTTATATGTGGTTCTAGATTACGCCCAGTAAAAAGAGGACTTTTGTATATAAATAAAGAGGAAGGAGGTTTAGGGTTAATTAATGCAATGGTATACACTGCTTCATTAAACTTGTACAAAGTATTAAAGTGGATTAAAGAAAAAGATGAGAGAGATTAGTAGTAAAATTGTATAAATATAAATATGATAAATTTTAGGGTATGGGAGAAAAAGAGAATACATATGAGAGAAAAAGAGTATATAAACAAAGAAATAAAACATTACCTAGAAAAATATTTTTATGGAAAATTAAAATTTTTGATATAGTAAAAGATAAAAAGTATGGTATAAGAATGTAATGATAAAACATTTTTATGTAAAACCATGGGATAATCTAACAGATGAAAAAAATTAAAGTTATAAAAATAAGAAGAAATGCTGTAATCAGAAAGTAGAATGTCAAGACTTTTTGTGGAGACTGGTAATAGAGAAATTGCTAATAAAAGGAATTATGCCATTTGTCCCGATCCCCTTCAGTAAGACACAACACACCAAAATGGCATTTGATGACCTTTTATTAAACTCCCATTAATATAACATTATTGCATCATTTTACTGTATCAATCTTAAAATGAGCATCCTTGTAACATTCTTCAGGGCAGCGTACCCCTACTCACCCTACCTGAATAAGCATCATCATCATCACCACTCACTTACTCTTACTAATCACAGCAGTGTCCCACCTCTCACTTTTACCCCCAAACTACTTGCATCAAACATCCAGCACCAAAGAAGGGACAAGCCTGCCCCTCTTCTTCACTCACTAGCCTGACTCAGGCTGTTCCTCTTCACCTACTCTAGGACTTTCATTATATTCTCCACAAATAAACGTAAGCATGCACGAAAAAGGTCTAAACCAAATTCCTTCAGCTGGATTCCATCCTTTTTGAAACAAACTGGATCCCTGTCATCAAAGTCCCTATGTTCTGTCATCTGAATGCCCAAAGTATCCAGTTGCCTCACCAGCCTACAATTAACAAATCGCTGAGCCCATTCTAAAACCATAAATCTAGCAGCATTCTTCCAAAATAAATGTGGTACTGTTTCAGACCACACAATGCACGTACCTGGATATAACCTCTTCAAAGTGACCAATTCCTCTCTTATCCTAAATACCAGCTGCCACTTTGGAATTATTCCCAAATCATTACCTACCAAGTGCTTCACCAACTCTTGAGGAAGCCCCAATCATGACATTATAAATGCAAACAAATCCATGAGCTGATTGCTCATGAAGCGTCTAATACTGTGCCATATGACTCCACCTGAAGAGATGCAGACCCAATTCATCCTCAGCCATCCAAACTGCAGCCCACTTCACCACTCAGTGAATATGCAAATGACCCAGCATGCCAATCTACTTTCCGGAAAAAAGAAAAAAAAAACAATTAATACTAACCCAACCACTTTAGCCAATAATCTAATATAAGACAAAAGGCATTTGAAGACCAAACGGTCCACCCGCTTAATAATCTCAACTGACCTACCTTCCCTCACTAAATCAGAGACTCTACCTTTGTGAAAGGAATGACTGGAAACCTCTCTCCCAGAAAACCCATACAATGAAAAGCCCTCCTCATCACATATAGAAACTGGCTACTCATTATCACCTTACCCCTCTCCACAGGAAAAAACAATTCCTGAGGGTTCTCTGCATGGGTCCACAGTAATCTCCTAGCCCAACTCACTGGACACATGCAATCTTGCCTATCTTTCTCAAGAGCTATCTGTGTCCCCTTCCCTAACTGATACATTTTAGATGTATGCAACCAAATATGCACTGCCACAAAAATATATCATTACATCCCCCCAAACTAGTGACCCTAACAGCTCTGACACCCTAAATGCTCCTTAATACATCCATTACACAAGTTCCCCCACAAAGTATAATCCCTGAATCATCCACCAAAGCTAAACCCTTCAATAAAACTTTCAAAACCTGCCTTGTCAATAGCCATCACCTATCCACATTCACACCAGCCACTCTACCCCAACTCTTCAACATACGACCAATTGTTTACTACTTAGTGAAATCATGCAACCCTGCCACTCAAGCAAATATACTGACTGACTGTGCTGCCTTACCTTGCATCCAAGCTCGAGCCAAGCATTGCAATAATAGTTCCTCCTACCAAGCTCCATCTTCCTCAGGCAGCTGTAAACAAACTTATCAAAATCATGTAATACCCTACCATATGTCTTCCTGGTAGATGCTGCCTAAGACTGCTGCACCAACCATTTGGATAATTCAGCCCAGTTTGGCTTGCATCATCTGGCAACAACACCCTGAGCTCATCTGCTGCCTTCGGGGCTAACTTCCCAAACCTGGATAACTGAGAACGAGACAAATTGTAAGTAAAGCAATTTGTAGCACCTGCTACATGCGTGCCTGTAAAAGAAAAATTAATCTGCAAACTCTGCAAAACTAACTCACATAATACTAAAAATAGCAATTCAGACTTTGCTCTCTTAACCTGCAAAACTTGCACCACTTCAATATTGTCCAAATGAAAAATAGCCCTCTTTCCCCTCAACTGCTCCTGCCAAACTGCAGACATTGCCCACATAGTCATTAACTACAAAAAAGTGACATCCTCTTCCCATTCATCCTTCCTGTCTGCTTGCCAATAAACCACAAACCATTCACTGCCAAAAAATATCCTCATTCCAATTCCCACTGTCGCATCTGTAAACAATTGCAATTCATCTTGACCAACCTAATCCTTCTGCCCAAAGAAGAAACCATTAAAATGCTCTAAGAAGGACAACCAAAGCACAAAATCTACCTGTGCCAGCTTACCAGTCCTTACCCAATTATGTACGAACTGGGTGAACTTCCTGGCATGCAAAATTCAAGACCCCTAAAAGCTCCATGACATCCTTAATCCACACCTTATCTTTGAACTTCACCCATTCAGTTTTTTCCTTCAGACATGACATCTTCTTCATCTGTAGACAAAACAATGCACGTTCTCCATCCACTAGCAAACCTAACAAATCCAATGCCTTTACTGGGCCTCCCAACTTCTGTCTAGTCAACAGGACCCCCACTTCTTCACACATCCCAAAAAACTATTGAATACCTTCCAACTCTCCCTGACCTTCCTCTTCTACTATTAAGAAATCATCTATGTAATGTACTGCCCTCTGAGTGCCCAAAGGCTGCTGCCAAACCCAATGGAGTGCTGTGCTAAACTTCTAAAAAAGTAGCCCATGCTACCAAGCCTCCTATTGGCATAGCCTTGTCAAAGCAAACTTGTTCTCAATCAGCATGCCTAACAACAGCAAGTCTTCCTCCCATACTGACAGCAGTCGAAATGCAGATTCAATATCTACCTTTACTAATCATGTTTCCTTAAATGTTCGAATAACCTGCATCACATCATCCAAAGATGAGTAACTTACCTTGGTGTCCACTATCAAAATAAAATTATTAACAGAGTTCTTTTTGGGGTAAGACAAATGTTGAATCACTCTAAATTCACTGACTGACTTCTTTGGAACCAAACCTAATGGTGACAGCTTACAATTGCCAAAGGGGGGGGGGGGGCTTTCAAAAAGGCGCAATATCCTACCCACCTATCATTCCATCTTTACCAAACCTTCAAAAATATTTTACTTCCCTGCACTGATCACAAATTCTTACAGACTACTCCGTCCCCTCCCACCATTGGCTTAATAGAAAATCCCTGAGAAAATCCATTAATAAATTCCTCCGCCACTGCCAAATCATAAAATTGCTCGCACATATGCTGCAATACCTACACCTTAATGGGAGACTGACTCCCCTGGCCTAAATGACACCCCCTCTCTTCCAACAAAAATTCCACCTATCTCGCAGACTTTGAAATCCCTGAAATGAAGAAAATAATCTACTAAAATCTGTTGAAAGCAAACTTGAACTGACAATATTAAGTTTTCACTGGCCACACTACATGGCTGGAGATATTCCTGTACACTTTGAACAAGTGTGCTTGAACCTGCACACCACCCATGAGCACTGCCCTGTAGTAAAAGCCCAACACACTCCTGCTGCTTTCCCTCCTAAATTCCCCCTCTGCAAACGGAACCAAAGCTGTCCATCATAGTGGCTAGCCATATGTCAGGGTGCTTAACCTACTAACAAAGTAAGTGATCGATCACTTTCCGCTTACAGAACCTCTGATCTTACTATAGCCAAGCATTACCCACCCAAAGATGTTGAGCCTCACACATCATATGAAAACACTCCAAGGGTGACAGGGCCAAGGTGATATCGTTTTCCAACCAAACCACCATGTAGTACACAAATCCTAACACCCAATTTTTCCATGTTCTTGGTCACAGCTTACCTACTCTCCTCCACTCTAGTCCACTAAATCTTCAAAAAGATCTTTGCTATTCACTGTTTCCAATTCCAACAAGTGCTGAACCCCTTATGCATCAATTAATTTGAAAGATCTCAGCATACTCCCCTTTCCAGATATTTTCTTTAACTGAGGATGGTATATGAGGGTCAAAAATGAATGCCCCACTCCCTTGCCTCAAGATCTATGTAGCTAACCAATCACCCAGTTGAATCTTAAAATCCGAAGCCACCTCATGTAGTTGTGACTCCCTGCCCCCTATGGACAATGGCAAACTCCCCTTAAACAACCCTGTGCTACCTTCCTTAGTGAATGCATCACTCAGCACCTGCATTCCCCTCACTATGCCTCTGCTGATCTTCCATGGTGCTTGGAGTTCCACCAGACTTCAGATGTGACCTGTCCTCACCTATCCCTGAACTATTCCTAAACTGCACCAAGTCTGGCATGCTTACATGAACTCCAAACAATATATCATTTCCTCCTGCTGCATCCTAAAACATTCCAATGGCCAGAGCAACCACTGTGACAGCATCTCTCAAATGTTGTGCCCACTTCCTCAGTGCCACCAACTTGCTCTTCACTGCCTGCAGTCTCCTCTTCCAACTGGATTCACCAGGTTCTTCAGTCACCGGAGTTTCACTGTTAGGCAAATCTCGGAACAGCTCTTCCACTTGCATAATGATGGCTGCCCATTTCTACTGCAAATTCTGCACATCAGCCATTTGCCAACAGAAAAGACAACAATAAGACTGTAGGAAAAGGGAGCTATGGAAAAAACACACAACTCTGCAAGGATCATTGAATTACTTTTCCAAAGACCCAGCATGTCCATTCTTGTGAAACAGCCCCAAAATCAATTCATAATGTGTGCAACCAACGTCCAGCATAGACCATTCCTCCTCCTGTATCCTCATCTAACCTTCTCTACTTGTCATTGCCTTGCTGCAGACATAATGACATCCTATTTACATGCTGAGACCACACGGGATCGAGCCAGGAGCTTAGCCATGTTGGTGATTACTGATGATTGCTACCTACTCATAGTCTGTCTTCCTTTTGTTTTGTTTTTTTTTTGTTTTTTTATTATTTACAGCCTCCCTGAGACTCACATCCAAGCCCTTACAAAAAGATGCCACAGCCTCACGATGTCTGGTCAAATTACTAGATATTCCTATCTACATATATATATATATATATATACATATCTATGTAAATATATATATATATATATATATATATATATATATATATATATATGTATATATATAGATAATATAAACAAATATATATATATATATATATATATACACATATATATATACTCTATATCTATGTATATGATAGATAGAAATATATATACATATCTATGTAAATATATATATATATATATATATATATATATATATATATATATATACCACTCAGCAGCTACCCTCCTACATAAGCAAAAAATATATATGGTAGCAAGATAAAGGTTGGTAAGACAAAAATAAGAATAAAATAAATGAATAAATACCAAACCAACAGGCTAAAATCCAGGAACTTTAATAGACGTATCCAAAAGAGTGGTAAGCGCTTTCACGGTGACCAAATCGCTTCATCAGACAACATTAATTAAGAAATACAAGTCTTTTATACAAAGTGTGACCAATAAAAAGCCTTTAATTATCATGTCATCAAAAAGTTACAAATTTTTTAAAAGAGCACATACTACAGAAAACACATTCATATATCATGAATAAAAACAGCGATAAAATGTGTGCAAACATATTGCACTTATAAAAATATATATGAAAATAATACATATTATTTATGTCTAAGTCTACGTCCTTTCAGGAAGGGTTTCAGTGAAAAAAAAAACATTTAGACCAGGTGGTTTTTCTGTATTCAACAATAAAATCGACTTCTGTTAAATAGTTTCAGTGTGGTTTTTAAAAATCACCTCCTCTTAAAATAGTGTCTAAAACTCGCAATACAAAGAACCTAAATGAGTGTGTAGTACCATGCCAACATAAAATGCATGACATAGTTGACAGAAAGAAACATATACAGTTTTAAGATTCACAATTAATTTTGATTTTTATGCTGACTGCAAAACGTGTAACCTTGTATATTTTTCTTTCTGTCAACTATGTCATACATTTTATGTTGGCAAGACAAATAGACCATTTAAGGGTAGGGTCCTTGAACATTAGAGAGACATTAAGAATAAAAAAGATAGTAATGCCTTAGCAGCACATATTATGAGCCATGGTACTACACACTTAAAAACCATACTGAAACTATAGAACAGAAGTGGATTTTATTGTTGAATACAATTTTATTGTTGAATGCAGAAAAAACACCTGGTCTAAATGGGTTTTTTTCACTGAAACCGTTCCTGAAAGGATGTAGACTTAGACATAAATAATATGTATTATTTTCATATATATTTTTATAAGTGTAATATGTTTGCACACATTTTATAGCTGTTTTTATTCATGATATATGAATGTGTTTTCTGCAGAATGTGTTCTTTTAAAAGATTTGTAACTTTTTGATGACATCATAATTAAGGGCTTTTTATTGGTCACAATTTGTATAAAAGACTTGTATTTCTTAGTTAATGTTGTCTGATGAAGCAATGTGGTCACCGTGAAAGCGCTTACCACTCCTTTGAATACGTCTATTAAAGTTCCTGGATTTTAGCCTGTTGGTTTGGTATTTCTTCATTTATTTATATATATATATATATATATATATATATATATATATATATATATATATATATATATACTCTATTAACCTGAAGCCTACCTGTTCCAGAAGTACCTCCTAGTCGTCTTGGACATAGTTCTTGCAGTAGCAAGATCACACCTAAATCTGATCCTCTTCCCAGCTACACTAACATAATCTCTAATCCCCACCTAACACGTAGCTCACTTCTTTTTGGTTTTCTTTCCTTAATTAACCCTTCTTTTCCCACAGGTCTACCCAACTCCTTCCATTTCATCCAACCCTTAACATGCTTCCTCCATCCCCACCCCGACCCCATTCCCTTGTCTCATTATCACTACATAGTCCCTAAATACTGAAGATGTTCCAGGACAAATTGCTTTGTTCCCAAACCTCATATAAAAAGAAAAGTGATACAATACGTTTTCATTGCCATGAAGAACAAAATACAGAACATGTGTTCTTGAAATTTAAAAGAGTAAAAAAGTTATGGGGATCTATGTACCGAAGATTTTTTTCAAAGATATAAAAGAAGTGCATAAAATAAACATGGATATGATTAAATATGTATATTATAAGAACAAAAGTAAAGAATACATTAAATGACTAGATAAAAAAGCTATTTTATGTTATATGGGTTATAGGGAATGAAAGAGTAAATGAAATTGTATTTAATAGTAAATGGATTTTAGCAACAATATTAAGCACAATCAGATTGTGGTTATGGAACAAGGAGTTGTGGTTTAATAGAGATGAAAATGTTGTATGATTTTAAAGGAAATTAAATATATGTAAAATATATGTGTATATATCTATACATTTGTTCATTTTTAAATATTTGTAAATATGCTGTAAATATGAAAAAAAATGAACAAGCACAGGAATCTGTCTAGTTCCAACCTCACCAATATGAGTGTTGAGGAGAAAATAAAAAACAGAAAAACTAGTAGTTCCAAAAAACGACGTAAACTCAAAATAAACAAAATGAAAGGCCAGTACCAAATAAATCCAACCGAAAGCAAATTTATTGAAACTGTAAAGCACTTTTCATTTAGCACATAGTCTAAACTTCTTCAGACGAGTTTCATTCAAACATACCTCATTTAAGTAGTCACACCCTTAGATACCTAATTAGCTCTTCTAAAAGGTGTATAACCCAGGAATTTGTATACTCAAAAAACGAAACCTCAAAGTGGTTAGAAAAACATTTTATATAGCCCACCTAATCATGAAGGGATTCACATCTAGATCTGGGGAGGTCATCGTGCCTCTTTACTAATCCCTCATCAGGCCCATAATCGAGTACAATGCCCCTTTTGGGATGTACCTTACCAAACACCTGCAGCAACTGGAAAGACCCCAAAAGTACCTCACCAAGAGGATCAAAGGGCTCAAACAGATGCCATATGCTGCCTGGTTAAAGAAACTCCAGCTCTACTCAGTAGCATACCACCTGCTCAGAGGCGATCTGTGCCTGACGTATAAAGCCATGTCCAACCCGGAATTAAGGGACATGCTGCACCTCAAAAAATCCAAATCCCATCGAGCTATGTGCTCGAGAGACTTGAACCTCAGCACTGAAATAAATAGGACATGCTGGAGGGACAGATTCATAACCCAGAGGCTCCCTTCACTCTGGAATAAAATCCCAGTCCAGGTTAGGCAGCGTCCCTCATTGACTCTCTTCAAGAGGAATCTTGATGAGTGGATGGGAGATCATAGGTTTACCCCGGGGATCACTTCTGTGTCACTGTTAGACAGAGGCACAGTATACTAACCTTGAAAAAGGGCATAGCAAAATTAATTTAAAATGGGTGGCGAAAGCCAAACATACTCTGGCTAGGCTTATAAATGCCCTAGGGCAGATAGTCTAGTATGAACCTATGAACAGTCAATGATAAACAAATGGGGTACAATAATTAAATATAGTATTTAAATCTACATGCTACTATTTAAGTATAAATATGAAGAAACTTCTCGTTTCATTTACTAAAACACAAGAAATAATTAATTCACTATTCACCCTGGTAAAATAAGTTGGGAATAAAAAGGATGTAGTGACAGCACATAAAGCCTAGTCATAGCTAATGTATACACATTAATTATATGCTAGTACTTCTTGATCATTTAAAATTTGCAATATTGGTGGTTGACTTCCCTCACTGTGTTAGAAACATTTGCCCTATATTACAGTCACTTCATCTAAAAAAGTCCATTAGTCAATAAATATCTAACAATCCATGTCATAAAGCTCATGTTAAAAATCATGTTAAAAATCTAAGAACAGAAACTCTCGAGTCCTAATCCCATCTATAATTAATCATCACAGTACTGTGAATGTAGTCGTTGTGTTACAAAATGTTGGATAGACTATACTGCCCCAGTGTATCTGAAGTTGACTTGATAAATTATAAGTCAAATTAAACTTAAACTTAATGAGACATCCTAAAGGTAGATTTCATCTACATAGGTTCTTAAGTTTCAATACAGGTGCTATTGAACAGGCCTCATTCAATCCAGGTCAATGGTGCGAGTTCAACCTTAGCTGCCACAGCAATTCTAACTCTTCTAGTAGTAACGAGTAGGGGCCCCCCCAAGGATCGGTCCTAATTGAGTCGATGACTCTACATTTAAAACCATGACCTGGATGGTCCTTACAGTGTCTAGTAAGAGGGCTGTCCTGTTTGCATTTATTAATATAATAAATGTGCTCATACATCTCTAAATCTACGGTCTGTCTTGCCAATATAATATGCTGGGCAACTATGGCACTGTGCTAGGTAGACTATCAGTTTTGAATTACAATTATATTTCTCCTTTGTGTAGTAGTGTCTACCTCTTATTGTAAATTTAATACCTGTATCTATATGTTTGCATTGGTTACATACTTCACATTTGTATGTCCCTGCGAATTTTTTACCTCTTGTTTTGTTATTCTCCAGCATTCATTTAAGGTTCTGTCCTTTCCTATATGTTAGGACCGGGTGGTCACCTATTTTGTCTAATAGGTCCCTGTCACTCATTAGGAGTTCCCAGTTTTGAACAAAATTTTTCTGATAGCTTAAAAATTAGTATTGAATGTAAAAGTGAAGCTTAGTTTGTAATGGCTTCCTGGTAGTTTAGTTTCTATCAGTGACAAGACACTTTCTTCTACTCCAACCTGTAAATTCAGGTTGGTAGTAGTGAAGACTTCTTCATTACGATGGTCCATCAGTATAGGTTTGAATCTGCCTTGTTGACATTTAAAGTCAACTTCGTCTATTAGTTCTTCCAATAGTTCCCTAGGGTAGCCTCTTTTTATAAACATTGTTTTCAATATCCTACATTCATCCTCAAATTTCTCCTGTTCTGTTGTATCCTAGCTGCTCGCACAAGCTGCCCTTTTACCACTGATTTCTTTTGGTGGTATGGGTGTGCGCTGGTGTAATGGAGAAAGCAGTTGGAATATGTTTTCTTCCTGAAAATGCATGCTTGATACTGTTGGTATGTGTAATCTTTTGACAGTTCGACATCTAAATAATTAATGGTGTCCCTGTTGAGTTGACTAGTGAATCTAAGAAATTTTGTTAAATTGTTAAATATATCCATCAGGTTATGTGCTCGTACTGAGTCTCCTTTAATAATATAAATATTTGTAAATATCTTGTAAATATGAAAAAAAATGATCAGGCACAGGAATCTGTTTAGTTCCAACCTCACCAACAATGAGTGTTGAGGAGAAAATAAAAAAACAGAAAAACTAGTAGTCTTATAACATCATTGATGAGCCAGTCACACTAATTTCTAAAAATCATAAAACCCAGGTAGTGGTTTAAAGAAACAAGCCCAAGCCCTTATTCATCACAGACAAGTGATCCTCGGTAACAAAAAAATCCCAGATTTTTTTATTTTTATTTTATTTTATTTTATTGTTGTTACTGAGGACTGCTTGCCTGTCACAAATAAAGTCTTGTTGCTTTGGAACACTACCTCATTTCAAGATTTTTTGAAATTATTATGACTCAGCTCATCAATGAAATTTTAAGACTACTAGTTTTTCTTTTTATTTTTTTTTTATGTTGTAAATAAGAGGTATTTTTGCATGTAAATAAAAGATCCTTACTTTTTTTCCACCTGAGCTATCACTAACTCAAGCAGATGGGACCTCAGTTTAAATCTCACCCAAAAGATGACAGTTTCCCACTTATGCTGTAGTGCAATGTTAGGAAATGATCTGTGTGGTGTAAGAATAGAACCCCCAGCCTACTGCACCAAAGGCAAGAGTGCTACATGTTGAACCAATGATGTTGCCAATGCTGTAGGTTTTTTTTGTTGGTGATAGAGTTGATTGAATTATGTTGTAGTCTCTGTATTTTCTTTGCTTTGTGTCTATGCAGCTGGTCGTTAGTATAGTCAAGCTCTGGGAGGCTCCCTAGTGAAATGTCAGCAATAGTAACACCAAATGCTGACACACCACAACAAGCAGAAGAACGAATAATGAATATTGTTATTCTCCTTTAAACTTGTTTTTTGAATGGGGCAAGCCTTCCTGCATTCCTAATATGAGGTGTAAGCCCCCATCACCCTAAGAAAGTATATATACCAAGTCCTCAGAGAAAGGACATATTCTGAGAAATGTCCATCTTGCACTTGGTAAATACAAGTCCATTTTTTCAGCCATTTAATCTACATATTTTGGCACTTGATGAAGCAGGTCACAACATTTCAAATGGTTGACAGTGAAAAACATGTCTCTTCAGTATCATATAGGGGCTTACATATGTATTTGCAGTACCATACATGGTAGAAAAGGGCTGTGTCAGCAACCAACTTTACTTTAAATCTTGTCAGATTTGATGGTGGAGTTGTTGTGCAATGTTAATGCAGGATGCCCAGCAGGGATCATTTAAAGTATGGTGACAAATGGTAGAGAAATGAGCTAATTAATGACTGAACCATGGTACATGTCACATGAAGGATATTTATGCAACCTTAAATAAGATTAACTTACACTGGCATAGTACTTAACAATGCATTATGGATTACTCTCTACATTTGAGGAATGTAATTATATTTGTCTGTTCCAGACTGGAGTTTACTAGTTTCAGCAGAAAAATCTGTTGACCTGTTTAGTACCAACAAACAAAAGGACTACTTCAGAATATATAAACAAAAAGAGAAAAGTCAGTTTGGACATTTTCAATATTTTATTTCTTTTACCAGCAGAAGGCCTGCAGTCAAAACATTGTGAACTGCTATTAGAAAACTATAGCACTGTTCATTAGCAGAAGAAAGAAAGGATAAAGGGTACTGATGCCAGCTGGTACTTACAGTGATGTATCTGCCAAATGAGACACTTGGGTTACTCCTGCTGTCACCACTACTTATTATAGAATTTACAAATACAGACCATGTGCTGCTTTTCCTGTTCAAAGATGTATCAGTGCAGAAAGAAAAGTTTAAGTACAATCAAAGGGCTGTGGTGAGGGCATTTTGTACACATGCTGGTAGAAATATATCATTCTATTGTATGGCTAGATATAAATGCTCCAAGAAGGAATATGTTTGCTCAAAAGATTTCTGGATTTAAATCTATTAATTTCACTTTTTACAAATGTTTCATTTTGAGACGATAAGTGAAAAACATCCCAGTTTATGTAGATAGCGTATTTTACAATAGCTGTATAATCTTATTTTGGCACAGTATTCAAAGTCATTATGAAATGTTCACAGCATAAGATGAAGATCATATAACTCAAATGAATACAGGGTTTGACACTAGCAGAATGACATCATGCAAGCCACTGACAAAGACAACATCAGTGCTAGTGTTTATGGCTCTTAATTTTAGTTAACAGATATGCTAGATGGAAGTGCCTTGCTTGTTTCTGTATGTTTGTGAACATATTTATTATATATATATATATATATATATATATATATATATATATATATATATATATATATATATATACACAAGTGCATCATTAATGATCACAGATGAAATTAATCTAGGCACATTATACAATGACCCCCCATTAATATTCCAAAATGTACATGCTGATTGGCCAGCATGCCCGTTGTAAATCCGACAATATACCAATGAAAAAAGGTCCGGTTGCCCAGCCTTTTTTCCGTTGGTATAAAGTCCTCAAAATATATTTTTTTAAACAAATTAAAAAAAAAAAAGAAAAAAGAAAAAAACGGAGTAATGGAGACTTTCTTTTCTCTGTTGCTTCCGTTTCCAAGCATTAATGTATTGGGTATGCGTGTGACGCAAGTCCCATATGCATACTCAGTACATCAAAACAAGGAAGCAGTATACCACAACCAGCAGAAGAACAGTAATGCGCTGTTATACAAAGACATTATTTAAGAAAAGTAAGTATTTTTTTCTTAAATAATGTCATTGTATAATAGCAATAACTGACTCCGTGGTTGTAGTATATTGAAATTTACCCACGGTTGGCTTTATTTAATCACTCGGGCTTCACCATTATGATTAAACCACACTAACCATGGGTAAATCTTCAATATACCACACCACGTCGGCGGTTATTGCTTTAATATATCACACAGTTTCATGTATGATCACTTACAGCGAAAAAGAAAGGCCTTGCAAATGAATTATCACAATCGACTTAAACTTGCAGACATAATTCCACTTAGATGAAAAGGAAAGTAAACTAAACTAAACTTAATGCACATAAATTCTTTAAAGCAAACTAATTTTAAGTGTGGACTCTACCCACACATACCCTAAAAGGTAACCACTGGAAACACCTGCAAAAAAAAAAAACAAGGTTAAAGGAGATGGGCAATATTCAATATCCACTTTTTTCCTGCATTTTTGCTCTTTTTTGGTGTGTCAGCACTCTGCTTTATGAATGCCAACATTTCAAAAGGGAGCCATATACATTCCTTAAGTAAAGTCACATGATCAGCTATGAAGTGGATAGCAGGTCTTTGTCGACTCCTGACTCACCAAAATTAAGATGTTTCATTTCCACCTTAGCATGAAGTAACACAGGAATATAATGATGTGTTATCTGGCAAATCATATCAGATTTTATAGGGTAGAAATGTACCCATGAGATGTATAACATAAAATGAGTATTAATCAGAGAATATCATACTACCAAAGCGGACTTACTTCATATATTTTTTTCAGATTGTAACTCTATTTGCTTCTTGTAATATAGTGTCTTCTCTCATTTAATATGGCACAATATTTAAGCAAAGGAGAAAGCAAAACTAATCTGTACAAAAGAAGTAGTACCACAGATAGTTGAAGAGAACGACAGATAAAGGTACCAGGATATGAAAAGGTTTACAGTACATAAAATAAGAAAACTAAGGGTGAAGTAGAAAAAGGAAGGAAAAGTTAAGGAAATATAAAACAAAATTATGGATTACCTGTGAACAGAAGGATTTACTATAGAAAATCTAACTCTGCTAATATCACAACATGACAGAACAATCAGTCCCCAAATTAAGGAAAACCTGGTGGACAGGAAGTATCTGATCATTTGCCATATGAAGATACTTTGGAGTTGTCAGTAGGAGACCAGTAAAAAAGTTTAGTTGGAGTTGCACAGCAAGGGAATGAGCAGAAAACAGTGGCAAATCTGATGCAATCAGTGTTGTGGAGTGATAGGCAAGTGAGTTCCCATGTGAAAGAGTAATAGATGACACAGGATGAAGCAGAAGAGAATATGTCACAGGATGATGTTGTGGAACTTTCTGTAGAATGCCCACAGGAAATGGAGAATAAAGAATGCGCCCTCAATTTAGAAGAAAAAAATCGAAGGGAAGAGTCACTTGGTTTAAAAGAGATAGATAGGCATATTAACAATGATAAAAGAAATAGATTACAGAAAGTTAGTAAGACCCAAAATATTAGAAGTCTGACACAACAAATAAACTAGGTCAAAAAGACTATTAACAGAACTTCATACGATATAACAAAAGTAAATAGAATATATTACTATATAGCTAAATAAATAACAGATAAAGTCTTACACAAAATGGAAGGATAATAAAGGAAATGAAGGAAGAAATCAAACGCCATCATGGAATTATCGAATAGAGAAAACTATAAATCATTTAAGACAAGATGCACCACTGTTAGAAGAGTTTAGAAAAACGGACAGATCAATTTAAATACTTACAAAGATAGATGTGATAAAAGTAGCACACAGTATTAGAAGAAACCAGGATCTATCATACACTATTGCAAATAATAAACTAAAGATATCAGCACAAGCAGAAAAAAACTTACAAATAAGTACAAATAACTATAAAGGAAAGGTACAAAATAAGCAATTCATTGATGACTGAAAAAAGTTTTAAAGAGAACTGAGAAACAAAGCAAAATGAATAGAAACAACACCAAAACAAAGAAGAAATAGACACATTTTGGAGAAATATCTATGAAGACCCTGTGGAACATAACAAAGATGCTGAATGGATAGAAGAAGTAAAAGAAACAGCAAGAAGTTAAAATCTATAGGATATGAAATGGGATGAAGTAACAGCTAGATAAACTGAAACTAAATTGAGAAAAACTCCTAAATGGAAAACCACAGGCCCAGATACAGTACATAACTTCTGGCTAAAAGTATTAACATCTTTACATCAAGGTTTAGCTCTGAATAAGAACTACTTATATGTGCACCCCGAACATCCACCAACCTAGTTAACAAGAAAAATTATATTGTTCCTTAACAGTGCATCTGCAAGTTAGCCTAAAAATTATAAAGTAAGAACTTGCCTTCCGAAGATGTATAAGCTATATATTGGAATTGATGCTGACAAAGATTTAGTCATTTAGAAGAAATCTCAAAGATGGCAATAGAACAAAAGAGTAACAATATAAAATCACATCGAGCAAAGGATCATTTATTGTTAGGTAAAATCATAATGGAGAATTGTAAAAAGGTGAAGAATCTAAGTATGGCATGGATAGATTATAAAAAAACATTTGACTGCATCTCACATTCATGGATAAAGGAGTGTGTACACGTGTGTAACATACACCCTAGATCGATCAATTACATTGCATTGACCATGAAACAGTGGCAAACCACTTTGTAGCTAAGCCATGATAAATTACAAATTATGATCCCGGGGATAAAAATTCAAAGGACAATATTCCCAGGTTACTCTGCCACCACTGCTCTTTTGTCCTGCCCTAAACTGATTAAGCTGTCCACTTAATTGATTAGGTCACTATTACAATTTTGCTTCCAGAAAATAACTAAGTGTAAAGACCTCTCATTTCTTTTTTGTGGATGCTTTAAAACTGTATAGCTTATCAGATGAGGAGCACAACTGGATGTGCTCAAAACTTTCTTTGATGACATAAGAATGTCATTTGGTCTTGATAAATGTGTAAAAGTGACATTTAAAGCAGGGAAGCTGCAGCACCAAGAAAATATCAAACTGGGACAGGAATGTGATGTAAGGATCTTGAGCAGGAGGGAGTGTATAAATATTTGTGAATTGATGAAGGATCGACAATATAGCATGAACAAATGTGAACAACACTCACTAATGAATAGTTTAGGAGATTAAAATTAATACTAAAATCAGACCTGACAGCTAAAAACAAAAGTCCAAGCTATAAGCCAGCTTGCTCTTCCTGTTCTAACTTGCATTTTTGAGGTGATTGACTGGCCCCAAAAGGTATTGGATCATTTGAACAAGAAAACAAGAAATATGCTTCATGATTATTAAATTATATATAAATATCAGTGTATCCCAAATATTGCATATTTCTTGTTCTGAATGAGGTATAGGCATTCTCAAAATGAATTACATGTGTAGAGTTGCAACCATAGGACTGTACACATATCTGTTTACCTTACCAGATTTAAACATAGTCAAAGTTTTGAAACATGAAGAGAACAAATCTAAGAGGACTTTCCTGCATAGTTTAGCAGAATCACATCAGCATCAAGCATGAATGGAAACCAAACCAGAAGCAGACAAAAATCAATCAGCAACCAAATGTGCCAAAAAAAATGTGCCAAAAAACCCCAAAAAGAATATAAGAAGGAGCAGATGAGAAGGCAAGAAATCTGGAAAATGCATAAATATAGTTGCAAGTAAAGAAAGTTAATTGAACAACCTAATGTCAATCAGAATCTGACACAGGAATAGTTAAGGAAATGTGAATTTAAACCAAAAGATGAAAGGTTAATATTGGCAACCAAGGATAGCCATCTACATACACATTGGTTTATAAAGTCCATTAAACACGTGGGAGAAACAGATAAATGCAGGCTCTGTAAAACAGAACTATAAACAGTCACATATTGCGTTGTTGGATGTGATACACTAATGGTGGAAGGTCTGTATACTGAAAGCCATAATAATGTGACAAGACTGTTGCCTTGGGGATTGTGCAAACATTATAAAACTGAAGTAGCTGAGAAGAATTGAAACATGAACCACAAAGCATTATTGAGAACGATGAAGTTCATATCACATGGAATTACCCATTACCAACACTTCAAACAAATAGATGCGAGAAAGTCAGATATAGCAGTCGAAGAAGAGAAGACAAAAGTAGCATTGACCATTGCAGTTGTTACACCCAGTAATTACAGTGTCTTGTTTTAAGAGAGACACAAAGTCATAAAGCAACAGAATATGCAGGCAGAAATGATGGGAATGTTGGGGAAAGATACCAAGACATTTAGAAAAGTGGGAGGAGCAACGGGTCTCATAAAAATGAATGTACATGCTTATTTAGATATGGTATCGATATATATAACTCCATATGTCTTGCAGAAGGAGTCAATTCTGGACATATTGCAGGTGATGTGAAGAGTACTTCTTGATATCATCAAAGATTGAAACAATACTAATTTCATGAACTTTAATCATACTTTTGTCTTAGAAATGGGGTCCAGACCCATCAAGTTATTAAAAACCCATAAGTCTAGGAGAAATTAAACTGATAGAAATGTATTCATGAGATGTGTAACATAAAATCCATATGAGAATATCATATTACCAAAGTGCACTTACTTCATCAGTTAATATATTTTCTAATTTGACAATTTTTTGTAAGACACTGTTATCTCCCATTTTATACACACCCTATGCATCATCAGATTTCTCATAAAATGCCACTGTTTGTATTTATATTCCTACTGACTGCTGTTAACGATCCCTTTGCTTTGGCATTGATCATGGATGAAACAGGTTGATAACAGATCAGTCCACCTAAATGGACGACAAATAAGTATGCAATTTCTATCTTCTTCAGCTGCAGATCATCGTTTTCTTTCTTTCTTTCTTTCTTTCTTTCTTTCTTTCTTTCTTTCTTTCTTTCTTTCCCTTTTTTCATTAAAGATTAATAAACAGTGTATTAAACTGCAGCCTGCTTACTGCACTACAGCTGAGCCATGCTAATTCTCCATCAGGGCAGGCCTGAAGTCTGTATTTTTGTAATTTGCTGTTAGTGCTCTAATGATATTCTTAGCTTTCATACCTACCTTTCATTGTATATGCTAATGACAACATTTATTTTATTCTGTCTTGGTAGATCATTCTGATTAAATTCTTTTTAGGTACAAGACCATATCTGTAGCTGGAATGGTTCTGATCTTTTATTGTCTTGCAAAATATGGGAGTGCATTTTGCACACATAATTCCCATTATGTGTCAGGAAATTATGTACCAGATGTTGATTTAGACATACTGACATAACATTAATGGGGTTTAGAAATATAAGACATTTCTTCCAAGAAGTTATTGTGCAAGTGAAAAGGAAATTCATTTTCCATAAACACCAAATAATATACGGATGTTACAAAAGGCAGGCATTAGTATGGCGGGGGCATTTAACTTTTTCTTGCGGCATGCATGGATTCTCTCAGGAAGAGACACATGGAAATGTGAAACATTTCTGTGGAGTACATACCGAGTAGGTGAAGAGGTTTCTTTCCAGAGGCCACTGAAAAAAAAAATGACAGTTTTAATAATAAATGGAATAGATAGGAATGGCTGTTGTGAACCAAGAAGAAACACTGAAAGGATGGCATGCCATGCTCTGCAATTGAATCTCAGCAGTGTCTCACACCATGATGCTAATATAGATGGGTTTTCAGTAGAAATAGTACAGAGATGATGGATGAGGTCATTTTCTCGTCCAGACCTATGTTTTTGTGCTCATCATGCATGCCTATGAGTGAAGATTAGTGGAATAAAATGCAAATGAAGAAAAAGCCTGAGAATGTTTACTAATCTAAAAGAATGTATTCAGAAAAAATGCCTAGTTACCTGAAGCAAGCAACTTATTAGTTATCTGAAACCAACTTAATGTAATATTTTACCATGACTTAATTTGTTTTGGGGTAATCTTTAGGGATTCCATGACTCTGGCACTGCATGTCATCATTTGCATCATCCCTTAAACAATCTTTAAACAAACTGGATATAACATAATAGAGCAGAGGTGTAATATCCATCTGCTGCACTTCCTGCTGTGGACACAGCATGACTTACAGCTGTCTGCACTTAATAATGATGATCCTGTCAGGTAGGTTTTTGCATAAACTGCTCTGATGAAGAAACTGCTTCCGACATGCATGCCATGATATTTATCTAAACAGGCCTCATGGATACTTTGAAATATAAAATATGAGTGTAAGTGTTTGCCTTTGTCATATGCTTTAAAATACAACATAAGCAGACTATGTATGTATACATAAACTGGGAGAAAACATGCTCCATTTTACAAAACAGAAAAAAGAATCATATCTGAGGATAAAAGTTGCAGTGTGAGCAATTCTGATTATCTAAGATACACATCGAAATAAACCTACTGAGCAGGTGGAGAGCAAATTGGCAAGACAGGTGTGATACATAATTGAGGGAGAAATTATCATTTGGGCCTGGCAATTAATCTAGCAAACTTATATGTAACACCAGAAAGAAACCATCTGGGAAATATAATAAGAATATGTAGGTTGGCATGTGATGTGATGGAAAGGTGTGATTAAGTAATAAAAGGCGAAGGTGTGAGAAGATGGAAAAACTTGCAAATCAAGGGTGGGAAGAGAATGAATCAGCTGAAAAGGTACATGGTATACTGTAAGCACTTCAGTGGGTTCAGAACATGTGGTTAAGTAAAAATGGGAAGGTTTACTTCATGATAAGTAGCTGCATAAACAGGAGTAAGTACATATCTGCTTGGTTGCCTGCATTTGGAGTTTTTCATAACCCACAGTTTGAAACAGAAACTGACATTTGTATCAGCAGAAGTATTTGCCCTCACATTCTTTACAAAGTACCTTTGACTGTCAAACCCAGTTTAGTTTTAATTTTTACGGCCATATCGTTACAGTTTTTGCTGTGCCATACTACCACGTGGTGCAGCATAGGGGTTCAGGTATAGCTCCTTTATATGTGACTTATTTCTTCCAGATGATCTGCACTGGTAACTAATGAATTCATTATTTTGTTGCAGTTTTTGTGATTATCTTTCAGGTATTAATATCCCATTTTACAGCTCAGATATTGTGCTCCCCTAGGTACAGGTTAATTAAATTATTCTGTTAGCTACATAAGCCTAATGGCACCAGGAGATCCTTCATCAGGCGAAACTTCAGATCTCAATGAACATGGCAGCAACTGATTTAAGAATGCAAAGGACTATGTCCACATTTGCAGGTGAGTGACTTTATTGTTGTGCTTAGGACCTCAACAAGTTAGCAAGTGATTAGTTGAGGTAGAGTCAGCGCAGATGGGATAGGTTGCTTGTGGTTTCAAATAAAGATATAGTTTATTTACTTTAGATAAATAAGCTGGATCAAGTGGTCCTTGATATTTATGGCATGCGACAACACTGCAAAAATAAAAGAAAGAAAGAAAACAAAAGAACAGATGTGCTTAGCGATCTGTCATCAAACCAATATATGCTGTACAAAGTTTAAAAACAGAAATTGCCATCCATCCCCCATCAACTTAGCCAAGGCATAGACAGTACTTACCACCTGGAATTCTTAACTATAACCAAGAAAAGGAACCGTTCTGATGACGTTAAAACAAGAACTTCTGATGCACTTGATTTCCACAGTATATCATTTTACAAGACAGATAAGAATCTGACAACTATCCCTTGGTCTATCGTCTCACAATTAATTATTTCTTATTTTACTGACACAGGGGCTGACATCCGCAAGTCAGCAGACTTTAAGGCTGGGTTGAAGTGACTTTCATTACAAGGATAATAGAAAACAGGTGGGCAACATCTTTTTGCTTCAGGGCTGACACCTTTTTTTCCTTTTATTACAATCACTGTTTTAGTGAGTACCTTATAGAGCATTGCATTCATTGTTTATATCCTTATTATTTATAACTTTAATCTCAGGAAATCTGTATATTTTTTACATTCTATTTATTGTCTGTATCCTAACTGCTCATAAACTCTTCGTCAATGATCTGTCCTTCCAAAGACTCCACTGGAATGGGTTTCCTAAAGGGATTTTTCCAGTCAAGAAATGCAAATAAATAACTCATAAAATAAACAGGCATTTTTACTGCAAAACATTCATGCAGCTAATAATCGCAAGCCACGTCAGCTCATTCTTCTTGTAGGACTCCAGTGAGAATAAGATATCATACATCTTAGCGTCAATGAAAGATGCTTGCTTAAAAAGAAACCATATTAAACTTGTATTACTCCATATACATTGATGTCAGATCACAGGCATGCTGCGGTACATGTAATCAATGGACACATGATCAGGCACTTACCACAGAGGTGACCAACAGTGAAGTGGAATGACCTTTGCCGAACACCAATTACGTTCTCTTATATTTTTCACAGTAGAAAATATATGTGTGATATATAATTTTGTGAGTTATTTTTCACTGTCCTTGCTGCTTTTCATTGCCTTTGTTGAGAAAATAAACTGTTGTGGGTTACTCTGAAAAGGTGTCATGTTTAGCTGAAAAAACAAAACTACTGATGTTTACCCAGGGTATTTAATAATGATCCCTACCATCGGACTGCCCTGGGAATTATAATGGAAGACTTGTGTTCTATGTTATTTCGGAAATATACTTTTGCAATAATTACATTCTTTTATTTGTTGTAATCTCTCACAACAGATGGCCAAGCATAAGCCAAATGTCATTAAGGTGTACAACTTGAAGTGCATTTGACTGAAGTAATACCCTCCAGAAAATCACTGTTTGGGGTAATAACCAGAATAGTGGACTGCCAACTTCTTTCTTCTTATCTTGGTATTCATAACACATGAAAATAACTGTGTAAATTTAATAAAACTTTGACTTAGAATACCTCTGCCCAGACTAAGAGTTGGCTTTAATTTTCTTTACTCTTTTATTTTTGTCAGCTGACTCCACAGTGATCACTTGAGTAATCCTTCATAAACACAAAACTGGTAGCACATATCTGACAGACATAGAGATCACGCCAGTCTTATAAGAAGAAATATTTCTGTGACATATGACCAAAATAATTCCTTATTAAAACACCAAAACTGCAAATGTCCCATTTTTAAAATGTTAAGCCTTAAATTTTGTAGTAAACTTTATTTCTCAGTGATGTTTGTCATTAAAACCCTTATTTGATGTCTGTTTCCCATTTATCTGCTTTGCTAACAAAAAAAAAAAAGACTTTCTGGATTTCTGGATGCAAAAATATCATCTGAGCATAGTCAATAACTGTCCTGATACCGGTGCCACATAAACAAATCAAGCAGGATGCCATGGAGAATATAGTTAATTAAACCGAGTTAACATTATAAAATAATTGCAGCATTTGAACACAGAAATAATGAGGACAGTGACTTTAATTTACATTTTAATAAAGTGAAATCAAAATTTTTTTTGGCTTACTGGAGAAGGCAAGCCACATTTAATGGGAAGTTAGCTGATGAGCCCATGGCACAGCAAAGACCATGACAATATCAAAAGAGGAATGCATTCCAGACGTAATACTGATTTAGTAGTCATTATGCATAATGTTCAAAGATGAAGATAACTATTACATTTAATGAAGTTGACACACCTAAATAAATGCTGCTATAATGTTTAATGTGGAGAAACTTGTTTTTGTTTTATCCCCTTTATTGTAGCTGAATCTAGGTAGTATGTGACTTGCCGTGAAAATGGTGTTTGCTTTCATTCATTTGGTATAATTCATGAGTATAGATATTAGGGATTTGGAAACAGAATGTGCATTGAAGAGAATCATGGAGAGGCATAGGTCATTATCATGTGGGCTTTGATATTCTGTATGGTGATCCTTATATAGATTATCCTGCTGCCGTTTGAAGCAGCAGTACTTCTGAGGCCACTCCAGATGTTGAAGTAGAGATGCTGTAGTAATAATGTTAAGGTACTACATGGGAGCCGCATTACTTCTGAAGCCACTCCAGATGTTGAAGTAGAGATGCTGTAGTAATAATGTTAAGGTACTACATGGGAGCCGCAGTACTTCTGAAGCCACTACAGATGTTGAAGAAGTAGAGATGCTGTAGTAATAATGTTAAGGTAGTACATGGGAGCCGCAGTATTTCTGAAGCCACTACAGATGTTGAAGAAGTAGAGATGCTGTAGTAATAACGTTAAGGTACTACATGGGAGCCGCAGTACTTCTGAAGCCACTACAGATGTTGAAGAAGTAGAGATGCTGTAGTAATAATGTTAAGGTACTACATGGGAGCTGCAGTACTTCTGAAGCCACTACAGATGTTGAAGAAGTAAAGATGCTGTAGTAATAATGTTAAGGACTACATGGGAGCCGCAGTACTTCTGAAGCCACTACAGATGTTGAAGAAGTAGAGATGCTGTAGTAATAAGGTTAAGGTACTACATGGGAGCAGCAGTACTTCTGAAGCCACTACAGATGTTGAAGAAGTAAAGATGCTGTACTAATAATGTTAAGGTACTACAAGGGAGCAGCAGTACTTCTGAAGCTACTACAGATGTTGAAGAAGTAGAGATGCTGTAGTAATAATGTTAAGGTACTACATGGGAGCAGCAGTACTTCTGAAGCCACTACAGATGTTGAAGAAGTAGAGATGCTGTAGTAATAATGCTAAGGTACTATGTGCAGCAAATTACCTCTCTAAACAGTAATGTAATAATGCAATGATGTTGCATACTGCATATAGTGTAAATATGATGCGAAGTCTTGATGATGGAAGATTTTTAGGTCAGTCCCTGTGCCACATTGTAAACTATCAACTGCCCTCGAGAAATGAAAAATCATAAATGTACAAAGTATCAAAATTAAGACTTGAGGGACAATATGTAGGTAGTACTCTGTGAAACATTTGGAGATGGAACTATTTGTTTAGTGATTATTTTTTTCTAATCAGTCAGTCAGCTAACATGCATCCAGCATAAATAGCATAATTCTCTAGGATGGAAATGCTCCAGTTTATGTATGTTATAAGCTGAACTAAGAAGATGATACATTTCCATCAGCAATGTTTTTTCCCCAATTGTTCAGTCATAATCTTGGATGTTTGCCCAATCAAATAATGTGCAATTAGCATTACTATAGGTACTTTTGTTGTTGTTGTTGGGTACTCCTGGATGGTTAGTCTCTATGTCATACAGAAAAAAAACTGCAAGGATAGGTATAGTGTGGATATGCTCTGGAGCACTTACCAGTAGCATGCATTAACAGGACCTGTGTTCTTTCCTTATTTAAACTAGCTAATTTTGAATCCCTACATAAACTACACAGAATCTAATTACTGAAAAGCACTACCTTTCAAGTTTTGGCTCACCTTATACATTTTTTAGTTTTTTAATGTATTTTCATAGTGTTGAGCCCTTTTGTAAATAAGCACGGATCATTGACTGAAGGTTTTAAGTTGTTTGGGTTGTGACATGGAGCAAGTGTTTGAACCTTTCCAAAATTTGACATCAACAAATCAGGCAATATTAAAGGATACTGTGATGTGAAAGAAAATTAGCCTGACTGAAGAAGGGGGACTTCTAGAATTGATAGAGGTACTGAAGAAACAGTATAGGGTGCTTGAGGTCCAAAAATGCCATTTCTCTGCACTGTGATCAATTTCTGGACCTTCAGGCCAAGATCAATACTTGGTGTTTAAAACTCGATGATCTAGAAAATAGAATTCTCTGGAATAATCTCCATTTTGGGTATTACCAGATGGAAGCAAGAGCAGCGATCTGGAATCCTGCAGAAAAAAACAGAACTGAAGGTTGCTCCATAGTTCATTAGTCCAACAATCCTGGGAAGTGCACAATGAGCAACTACCAAAAATACTTTAAGTGGACTTCCAAGATAATTCTTTGTGTCTTTTCTGGAATATTGCATCAGACAGTATACCATAAAGTAAAGCATGAATTGAGCCAGGTTTTTACCATTGCTGTTGTGTTTGCAAAGGTGGTACTGTATTATAGTAATGCTCTTCTTCTCAAGTAGGGCTGTGGAGTCTGTGATTAGGAAGGTAAGAAACATTGGTAGCAAGTGGCAGTTGTGGTTTCTTTCTAACAGTAGCTGCTTCACTTTGATAGCCTTGGGGTGGTTCATTCTTTTTTGGATAATTTTTCCAAGCATGGTCCCTGAGAATGCAAATGGAGAAGAGTTTTGATATGGATTTGGAGCTGGGGAAAAGGGATAACATGGGGGGAATTGCTCACTACTAGTACATTGCTATTAATTCACCAGCTGACTTCTTAAATCTCAGCAGCAGACTTTCAGACCTGCTAAATTGCAAGCAACCAAAAGCATAGCTAGAGGAGCTGTGTTTGAATCTGACTGACTCCCTCAAATAAGTACATACTGCAGGGCATTACTGAAGAGAATATAGGGTAGTCAACAATGTTTCTTTCTCCAGATCCTCCTGTGTAGCAGATAAATGTTTCTCAAAACAATAGGGGGCATACACCAGCCCAAAAGGGGTGCTGACAAGTGTGCAACAAGAGGAACAGCCTGAGCAAGTAGTAGAGGGTTGGCCTACTGAAAAGATGATGGAGTCAACGCTCAGTTTGCCAACGTACAGTACACCTGACATTGACTA
Organism: Protopterus annectens; assembly: GCF_019279795.1. NCBI lineage: Eukaryota > Metazoa > Chordata > Ceratodontiformes > Protopteridae > Protopterus > Protopterus annectens. The sequence continues at coordinate 1,870,502,440 of NC_056728.1, forward strand.
ATAACAGGCCCTGGACTTTGCAGCCCTATTCTGACATGATTGTTTAAGACACAAATAAAAACAAATATGCATGGAGAGTAAAGTTTGTGCATACAGTGCTTGCCACATTACTTTTTTTGAGAAATGGCGACTGATATTGGCTCTCAGTGACTTGCTGAAGCAGATCATTTGCAAATTATACTGTGTTCTTAAAGTTTATATTTTACTTGATGTTGATAGGAGGTCTTTTTCTGTCATTGAATGTTCATGCAAAATTTATAGAAAGAACTCTGCATTATTGCAAAATGGCTGGTTGGCATAGTTTCTTCTCTGAGGTTTCCAGAGCATGTTGTTAGGTTATTGTGAAGCTTTATTGTTTTTTTTGGGGGGGTCTCCCCATTGTTCTAATTTCAAGTAACAGAATTTGTTATTTGAAACCAGTCCTTGAGATTCAGAAAGGTGATTACTACCAGTAAAGCTTACCACAGATAGCTATTCCCAATTGAGAGACAGCCCTAAAGCAGAACTTCTGTGCTGTTTGTAGAAGCATCATGGTGGGGACTGTCCATTTAGTCTACCAGAAATGTTAATGAAACATTCCAGTTGCAAAGCGTATGATAATGAGTCATATGATATGTGATGTTAACATCGACTGGACAACTAACCCCCCCCCCCCCCCTTACCAGCATCAACCTCTACAACTTCTCACAACTCATTACATCTCCAACTTGCTCTAACAAAAAAAAATGACACTGGCTCAACCATCGACTGGATCCTCATCACTAATCCAAATTTTTACCACAACTCCTGTACTCTTGCAGACTCTCTCAATGACTACCATCCCACCCTAGTTCATAGACCTTCTTCTCAGTTCCACAGAAAACACCTCTACAAAGCCTGTTGTAAACTCTCAACCTACAATCCTGACACTTTCAATAATATACTCTCCTTGTTCAACTGGTCCTTCTTATATGACCTCCCTCTAGCCGATGCGGTCTCCAAATTCAATAAGATTTTCCTTAATACCTAAACACTCTTGCCCCATCAGAAAAATAACACTTGAATGCCACTTCTCTCCCTGGTTAACTCAATCCACTCAAAATCTCATGTCAAAAAGGGACAAAGCCTGGCAAAACTGGAAAAAATCAAATCAACCTACCCACCTTCAAAAATATAGAGAACTTAGAAACCTCACTAAGAAACAAATAGACAAGGACAAAAGGCAGTAGTATAGTAAACCTCCCAACAATCCCAACTCTAATCCCAAACTATTTTGGAACACTATTAATAGGCTCCTCTACCTTGGCAAACCTATTACACCCAATCCCTCTCCTGATAGCTCTGACCTTGATACAGCCACTTTACTCAACATCTTTTTCATCAACTCAATTAAGTATCTTACTAAAAATAAAGACTCAAAACCTTCCTTATCTGAACCCATTGCCACCACAGCTACCAAACCCTTCTCTCTTAAGCCACTCCCATTACCCATATCAGATCACTACTCTCTAAGCTATAACCTTGCTCTCCCTTTGCAGACACCCTACCCTCACACTTCCTCAAAATTGCTGCAAATTCTCTTGCCTACCCCATCTCCATTCTCATAAACCGCTCCATCCAAGAAAACACTGTACCCAAAATCTGGGAAAAATTCTGTTATCCCTGTTGATAAGGGTGGAACCTCCACAGACCCCTTCAACTATTGTCCCATTGCTATCCTGTCCCCCCTCTCTAAAATAATGGAAAAATGTATCCATAAACAAATAATGGAACATCTCTTACAAGAGAACCTCCTAACCCCCCCACAACATGGCTTTTGCCCCCATCACAATACTGCCACTGCTCTCATTACCTTCACTCAGGCCATTGCCAAAGCTCGAGATAACAACAAACTGGTCTCCTCTCTCTTCTTCTACTTATTAAAAGCTTTTGATACCGTCTCTCATAATCTGCTTCTGTCAAAACGTAATGACCTTAATCTATCTCAAACTACCAATCTCTGGTTCTCCAGCTAACTCTCTGATAGATTTCAGTCAGTCAAATGGCTATCTGCATCCTCTTAATTCCTTCCTATACATACAGGGGTACCCGAAGGCTCCATACTTGGGCCCTTTCTATTTAACATCTTCACAAATAACCTCTACACATCCTGCCCCCACTCTTCTCTAATCCAATATGCCGATGACTCTACCATCATATCTTGCTCCGATAATCTTCCCCACCTTCTGTCCATTACTCAAGACTTTCTTTGATCTGTAGAAAAAAGGCTCACTGACAATGAGCTCTTACTTAATCAAAAAAAAAAAAAAAACCTTTTTCTCCCTAAAACCCTACAGTACTGCACTCCTTCTTAGTCTCATCACTTAACAATGCTACAATCTCAGTAGAAACCCATACCAAACTCATTGGGGTGGTTATCGATGATCAACTTAAATTTGACATTTACAAACTATCAAAAAAAAATCAAAAACTAGGACCATGATATAGAGATATGAAATACCTAATGAAAGACAGAAAAACAATCACTTGTTCAGGTCTTTCTACTGCCTACTCTGTTCTATGCCGCACCTATCCTCTCTAATCTCCAATCCAGCCTCATGAACAAACGTGAAACCACTTACAATAACATTGCCAGGTGCTCTGCCAGTTTACCATACATATCTCATCACTGCACTGCCTTAAAACATCTTTCATGGCCAGAAGCTCATAATCATCTCCTACTTCCTCAGCTCCACCTAACACACTCTGTCCTAACAAATCCTACCTGCTGCCCTGCTCTCTCAACCTTAATCTTCCACTACACTCCCAAACGCTATCTCCGCAGCTCAGACCAAAATCTCCTTGAAGTCCATAAACCTACAAAACAAATTGGTAAACATCTGTATAGTCATTCTGTTTCAGACACCTGGAATAATCTTCCCCTGGACCTCAGTTCTATTACTAACAACTTTTTTTCAAAAAATCCCTAAAAGACAATGTTAAATGAGTGGGCCTGCCCTTGTCCTGTTGCCACCTGACCTTTTCTTCCCCAACTTCCTCTCTCGCTCTTTTGTGTATTTTACTAACTGCATCCCAACAAATCTAAGAAGATAACTGTATCAGTTTTGTACACAAGGAAAATTAAATAGTACATTTAAGTACTAAACTACTCTTGCAAATATTGTGATCCAAGCTCATATGCTCATGCTACTGTTTAATCTTTGTAAAAAAAAATCTAGATTTTTGCTTCTGATCCTCCATATTATGTTCTGTAATTGTTGTTTTTAATTTTATTGCTATCTGATTTTTGTACTTTCTATCTGAATTTTGTAAATGTAGTTTTTACTTTTTAATAAGTGGTACCATATGTTTTTTTTTTTCATTTGCTTATATCTGGAGCTTTTCTCCGTGGGTTTCTGTTGAAAAAGGGCTTCTTGACGAGCCAGATTAATGCAGTCAACAAATGTTAAATAAATAATAAATAAATAAATAAATATGCTTTCCTTCAGAAATGTCTGTGGTAAATGATTTATGCTGCTAAGTGCTTGGTTGTCTAAATCTACTTAACAGACAGAATTAGTTAACTCAGATCTCTTCAGAAGTAAGTGCCAGGGAAGGAGTTCACAAGAGGGATTGTTGTGGTGGTGGTGAGTGAGTGGGAGGTGTTTGAGAGTGTGCATATTTTTGGCAGTGTGTTTACACGTCTGTAGATGTATGAGTGGTGTCAGCTGAGTGAGTATGTGTGTGTGTGTGTGTGTGTGTGTGTGTGTGTGTGTGTGTGTGTGTGTGTGTGTGTGTGTGTCTGTGTGTCTGTGTGTGTGTGTGTGTGTGTGTGTGTGTGTGTGTGTGTGTGTGTGTGTGTGTGTGTGTGTGTGTGAGTGTGTGTGTGTGCAGGGGGAGGTGGAAAAATTGTGACCGTGTCTTTGAGCACAATGAGGTAAAGGGCATGTCAGTCTGGTGCATGGTGAGTGTTTTTTTGTGTCTATGGTAATGTCTGTGTGTGTGTGTGTGTGTGTGTGTGTGTGTGTGTGTGTGTGTGTGTGAGCCTTCCATGCCTCTCAGCTCCCTCTAGACTACCAAGCACTGACTGTAATGCAGGGGGAGCACTAGAGACAATAGACACATAAAATGTTATTTAAATTACTTGAAACCCTAACGGAACCACAAATTTAGCAGTATGAAGTTGCAAAGGAAAGACTTAATCTACAAAGCTCTAATGTTGAGCATTATTGACTGGCTCATGGAAGTTACGTTAAATATTTGCAATTTGAAGGTATGTGGATCTGTGTGCAAGTATGCATGTGTGTGTGCAAAAGAATGATGAGGGATGCCTATGCAAAAGCTCTGCTTGCAAATGTTTCATCTCCAAAGCCCCTGCTTAGACTACTAAGGGTATCATAGATTTGGGATGCATGGCTAGGCTTATAAAGGCCCCAGTGGTTATCAGTGTAGTGCATAGCTATCAACCTATGAAACTTTGGGCTTCCAGAAGTGATTACCAGAGCAAAAAGCTTTCTAACACTTGCAGTAATCAATGAGTGATAAAGAAACATGCAGATTCACTAATAATATGATCTTTCCCCATTACAGCTAATGTGACTCTGAACTGCTGTCTTTCACAGTTGTTTTAAAGGGCTTCTTTTTCACAGTCATACGGCCGGGCTCTTTATGAATCCTGCATATGTTAGTGCTTACTCTTTCCTGTCTACATTTTTTTTCTGTATTTTTATGCATATATTGTTTTACTGTCAGAATTTAATGTTGCATGTATTAACAGTAATATTTTCAAGGTCTGTCATACTATGTACATGGGAGTGACTAATGTGATAATGTATAAATGTATTATCATGAAATGTTATAGGTATTGCTACCACAATCAAATGAAAGGATGGTTTTCTGCAACAGATAGGCTGAATTCCAAGCTTGTTTGCCTGCAGGAAATGAAAAGAAAAAGAAAAAAAAAAGATTCTGTATTAAAATATTGGGAGGCGTGAGGCCTGAGTAACGGCACTACCGGAGCCAGGAAGGGAGTGTTAACTCAGCTACATAAATTCTAAACTGGACAAAGGAGAACTAATTGATTAAAAAAAGGCAGATGGAACCTGGTTATTGTAAAGTGATCTGGCAGGGAAAGAGTTTTAGGCAAGCACTATAGGCCTAACACAGATGATCCTAACAAGTCAGAGAAGTTTTTGGAAGCCTTGAGTCAACTTCTGCATCAAACATTTCTACTTATATTGGTTGTCGATAGGATATCTGCCCGGAGTAACAGATCACCTACTTTGTCTAGAAGGATAGATGAGATTGTTAAGGATTTTAGATCAATTCATTGTTGGAGGGTAATATATCCATGGGAAAAAGACAAATGGTGTTCAGTAGACTCTATTAAGTTTTACCTCTTTCAAAACTAGTTTGCTGCTCACCAAGTTAAGACTTTGTACTCACTCTACCACACTCTCCAAATACTCTCCTTAAAAAGAATATTATCAAACTCTCATTGAAATGACAACATTTTATACATATGTTGTATAATCCACAAGTTGCACATAGGCTTTCTCTTTAGTAACTTCTATATATGTAAAATCTTAAAATGTATAAATATAACTACTATATGTATATAAATGTAAATAGAATTGCAACTACTCTGTTTTTAACTGAACTTGGTATAATGCAATGTAAGCAAATGGTGCTTTTCTTCTTGGGCAATGGGCATTACTCAGTTGGACTTTCCCGGGAAACAAAGACAAATAAATAAATACATATTTACAAAGATTGCTCAGTGGAGTATAGGACAGACTCCTTTTCAGACCATAGCTAGGTCTAGGAGAAGCTGTGAGATTGGAATGTGCAACTGTGTATATCCCCATGGAGGTTTGGTGTCACCATATATAGAAAAAGGGAGCTACAGTGAGAGGATGAAAGATTTATTCAGAAGTTTTGTGATAACCCCTAAGAAGGCTGTATCTGTACATGGAGTAGTTCAAGGTGAAATTGAAGAAAGTTGTTGTCTGATTAATAAAGATAGTAAGAAATGACAGAAGGCTAACATTAAATCCTGGGAAATGTGATACTACAGACAGAACAGGATTATAAACAAATGAAGATTGCAAAGAAAAATGGTTGAAGGATCAGATAAAAGTGATTAAAATAAAATGTAAAGCTCTATAGTTTAGTGGAATTGTGGACAGGTGGGAAAATGAAACCTCCTTCATCGGGCCAAGAGTATTTCCTCCCTGATGTTGCTAGCACTGTGGTTACTGTTTGCAGGACATCAGTGGAGCTGTGCACTTTGTGATGGGTATGCTTTAATAATATTATTACTAAGGAAGGCGGAGCGTATATCAGGAGAGCGCGACAGAAGTAGATGGAGTAAGACAAAGGTTCATAAATAAGACACAGCTTCCACAGCCTGCTGGCAAGGAGCTGGAGCACCTCATCTGACCTGTTTTGAAGCAGGAGGTGGTATATACTGTTACAATACTACCAATGGGTAAAGTGCCAGGGCCAGATGGTCTTACACTCAAACTTTATAGGCAATATTGTTACAGCTTTGTCAAAGACTTTTCCTGCCAATCTAAAATTTTATGTGACTGCAGCTCAGTATGTAGATTATAGGAAAGGTCATTAGAGTAGGTTTGCTGTTATTTATTGCATGTCTTAGTTTAACTCTTCCTGTTATGTTTTAATTAGAGATGAGTAAATATACCCATTCAAGTACCATATCAGAGCAGGGGAGGTTCTGTGGGACCTCACATCCTAAACCTCTGTCACAGCATAGTGTATTTTCTGATAAGGTTAAAAGTCTGAATTTAATTTATCTGAGGTTATACTCATCAAAATGTGACATATTCAATATGTTTGTACAAGTACATTTCTACGAGAAAATGACATGCAAGCATGCTCAATGTTTATTTCCTTCCTTGTCAAGATTTTGCATGCATAGCTAGGTTTGGCAGTTAGCACATACCACAGAACCTGTAATTTTTCTCATATTTACTAATTATGATAGTGTCAACTTACTTTACTGAGTGTCCTACACAAACAATATTCTTTAATTTCTATATATACATACATACAGGTAGAAAGATGGATAGATGGATAGATAGATAGATAGATATATAGATAGATAGATAGATAGATAGATAGATAGATAGATAGATAGATAGATTAGAAAACTATACCAAAGTCAAAGCAAAGTTTGAAAATTACACTTAAAAATTAAAGGTATGACTCCCAAATGTCATCTTATGAAAACAAAGTTTATTTTTTTAAAAAAAAAAACATCAGTGCTGCCAATGAAGCAACCCCTGATGAAAAATGTAAACATAGGGTGTATGCATAATTATGAGGTAAGAAATGAACATTCTGGTCAACACTTTCCATTTCTTGATGCAGTAGGACCCATCTGAGTTACATAGGTGCATGAAATGATGGCATATGCTAATGTATTTTACTCTGACATTTGCACTGTTAATACCGGAATGAAAACAGTGACACACTCAGCATTATGTGGGGCTCAGCTATCCACTAATAGAACTCCTCTAAAGTAAAAATATAGGGTAAGTTTATTAATTCATCTAGAATGGAGACACAAGGGAATTGTCATATCTCTCAACCAGTTGCAGGTGATGGACCATCCAACATGGCTGCACAATGGGTAACAGCTTATTTCTGGTTCTCCCAGTATGAAAACTTAATCTCAGCAGAGAAGGCCAGTAGGTTTTTGTTTATGAGTAAATTTCAGTAACTGGCTAGTATGTGCACTGCCTAGAATCCAAGGAAAAAAAAATACAGAAGACCTGGAAAAAATAAGCTATAAAATGTGAGGAAGAAACATTGACTGGGGAAAGTTCTGTAGCTGTTCAGCAAAAAGAAATGCAACCTTCAGACATGACTTCCAATAACATAGGGGAAGATATAATACAACTTCATACAGACCTACCTCAAATAAACAAAACAATGATGGAGTATTTCAACACAAACAACAAAAGGCTGGAAATTTTGAAGAAGCTTTAAACAGATATTCAGATGAGATGATAAAGCAGCACAAATCAGAGGTCAAAATGAAGAAAAGGCTGGCTGAATATGAAACTGCGCAGGAACAGATGTTTCAGAAAATACAAAACAGAAATCCAAACGCAGCTGGAGATGAAGTTCTCCCAAAAAAGAAAAAAATGCAGTAACAAAAGTTCAAGTTGCTCCCAACTTGGACTACTGTTTAAAAAAAACAAGAATTAGAGGACAGTGCATGCAGGGAAAACCTGAGATTTTCATCTATACCAAAGAAGCTGGAAGGAACTGCCTGCATTAATTTTATGAATGCACAAGGAACTGGACTGGTATTCCACAGCAGGAGTTGTTAGTTGAAAGGGCACATTGTGTGTATGCTCCAAACCTGGCTATAAGTAAGCAGCCTAGACCTCTAATAGTAAACATGCAACCCAACCATCAGAAGGAGTTGATTCTGACAAAACTGTGGCAGAAGGACAAATGACTAAAAGTGGGAGACAGCAGAGTGTTTGTGGAGAATGATTATTCATTGTACACCAGAGAGAAGAGGAGCAAATGTATTCCACTGTTCAGGGAATGTCAAGATGCAGGTGTGAAATTCATACTGCTGTACCCAGCTATTTTCAAGGTGTTCTTCCCTAAAGCGACAAAATACATTTTTGATAAACTATATGCTAAGGAAGAAATACAAAAGTTTGGTAACCTGCTTCTAAAAACCACAGACAATCTGCATCTATGAAACCCTTTCAAATTTTTCAATGGAAAATGATGGAGAGAAGGAAGGGAGCACAAGAGTTTACTAGAAGAATTGAGAGTACATTAGAAATTAAGCAGAGACTGGATTTCGGAGATGAACAGTAATAAAACCAGTAACTTAATATGAGATTACAATGCAATTATTAAATTATGTGAAATATGACAGAAAAAGAAAATCTGGAAATATTGGACTTTTTCAGAGTTTATTGAACTTGTGCAGGACTCAAAAGCATATGCCCTACTTCGTGTCATTAATGTTCATAAAAGTGTTTTGAGGTGGGTAAGAGGAGGGAGAAAGTTAACTGTAAAGTAAAGATTTTTTTTTAAATAGTATGTTTTGTGGCATGTGGTTTTCTTTACACGCTACAAAGTAAAGTTATTTTCAGTTAGTTGTAAGTGTAATACTGACTGTAAACAGGTGCTGCTGTTCCTTTTTTTTTTTCTTTCTCCCTTCTCTCTTTCATCCTTTTCAGCTTTAAGACATGTAGGCATGGTAATTTAAAAAAGCTTGCTTACAAACCATTATAAAAGAAAAACTGATGTGCTTTTTCTCATTCTTGCATAGGAGAATGACTGAATTGAAGACCTTGAATTGATTTAAGGACAAGTTTTGGAAGAGGGCAAGTAAATGAAGAAGAACGTTAAATAGTATGAGGCTTTTTTCTACCAAATGGATGTATGCTCAGTAACAATTCTGCAGCTGGTCGTCATGTTTCTTTGGAGACAATCTGATAAAGAGAAACTGGCTACAGTATGGTGGATAGTTATTGGCTGGAGAAAAAAGAAAAGGGAAATTGGGGGGCTCCCCAAGGTAGATAATGTTCTCTGAAAGCATTTAGAGGCTTTTCCAAGGTAGTTAATATCCTCTGAAAACATTCAGGCTTTTCACAGCTGGGAGAGCTAGAAAGATAAGAGAAACGCAATCAGCACTTAGTAGAAGCACAGTGTGCAGCATGCGTCTTACCATGTATAAGCTTTACATTAGGTTATCTCAAGGCTATGAGTCAGGTTGTCACTTTGGGACCTTTGTTCCTATTAAGAGGGTAAATCTTCAATATTTGAAGGTGTACATAGTTTTGTGTGTTGAACCAAACAAACTTCAACAAAGTAAATTTATTCATCCACAAAATATACATCAATACAAAAATCATGAAGAAAGAAAAATTATATATATAAATATCCTACTCAAAAATGTATAAAGTGGTGAGTTGTTGTTAATCTCTCACACTAAATACATCCTACAAAAAAATTTTTATAGATGCAGTATGTGTCGGTCCTTCACCCTCAATGTATACACATGACAGCAGCTATCTGGCCCTTGTATAAAGTAGTAAATAATTGACTAGTTGTCAAAGCTTTAATACTCCCCATGGTCCCATAACCCCCAGATCTGTTGTTATTACAGTTATGAAGGGGTATATTGTAAATCAGCCCTATGTGGTCCTCCTCTGAATAGATCAAATCAGTCATAATTGAAAAATGATATAAAAATAAAATGATCTAAAATGCTTGTGCTTTTATTTTCTTTTCTTTGTATCATTATTATGTTTATAAATTCAAGTAAATTCCTCTCCCCTCTCTCTGAAATTCTACATTCCAACATAGCAGGGCAGCTATCGCAGAAATGCCCAATGAGACAATGTTCAGTTTCACATTTTTTTTTTTTTGGTATTTCTTTCCTCTGATTCTGATTTGGAAGGAACTTTGACACCTACACTTATTACACCAGTTGCATCGTCCACAAGTGAAAATGTTCCTTTTAGTGAAGGACTCTTTCACTTGTAGTTTCCTTCTAATAAGGTTTTAAGTTCCTTCCTTTCCTAAACCACAATTGGTTTTATACCCAATTTTTCTAGTAAAAATCTATTACTAGAAATGAACGCCCTTGAGTATTTTTGAAGTAGTATAAGTTCCGTGTAATCAACAACAATATGTGTGGTGTGTGCACTCACTCACTTGTCCACTTGTCTGATGTTTAATAAGGGTATATAGAAGCCTTTTCTTCTCTCTTGTTCCTCACCTCCATTATCAGTTAGTTAATAAGAACTGATAAATTTATTTTTGAACATGTCACTTAAAAGTTGACATTCAATGTAGAAATTACTAGAATAATGGAGGAATGTTGCAGTAAGTTGGTTTTCCTATCCTATAGAGGATAGTAACCCTCCCTTCTGCATTCTTTTTTAGTTTTCGTCCAAATAATCAATGGAAGTAGTAGAAAATTTGTATGTGAGCTGAAAAAATTCTGTGGTGTTGTTCATATATCAAGTTTAGAAGCTTTTTTTTCTGAACCCATTATATGAATTATTAAACAAAATAAAATAATAAGAAAAAATCAAATTGTGAAACAAAGTCCATTGTCTATCTGGCCAATTAGTTTTGTGTGTTAATATTCAGTTAATAGGTTTTAAGGGGTTATAGGGGGTATTTGTTTTTTTTGTTTAAGGGCTTTCAATAAAACAAAAAGTCTTATAGAAGTGACAGGGGCTCAAATGGATATGACAAGAAAAAACTGTATAAAAGTTCAACCTCTCAAGCAGTGTAAGCATGTAACACAAAAGCCAGAACTAAACATTTAACAAAAAAGGTGTTATGGATAACAGGTGGGAATAATAACTTTTTAATACAATGATGCTTTCATTAATGTCGTTAAATGTAAATGGCTTCACAGATAAATACAAACAAGCAAGAGTAGTAAATTATATTAAAAATATAGAGTGCAAATAGCTATGTTACAGGATACACACTAGAAAGAACTGAACATGTGAATTTGATAAACAAAGGTTTTCAGGAAGGTTATTCAGGGGAATACCTAAAACAAAGAAAAAGATGAATATTTATATTAATTTCAAGAGGTGCTCCGATGTTACAGAAGAAGATAAAAAAGATAAAAGTGACAGATTTGCAGTGCTAAGCGGCTACTGGCAAGTGAAGAGGATTGCAGTGGCATGTATTTACATTCCACATGAAACTGCTATAATGGAGCTTAAGAAAAGTCTTGGACAAATCATCAGTTTTCAGCAAGGAAAATTACTTATAGGTGGGGATTGAAATTTGATTTGCCGCAGTGAAGATGTGTCTGGGTGGCCCAGAAGGGAAAATATTACAAAGGAGGCTAGATTTTTTGAAGAAATATATGAAAATATTTGGCATGGAAGATGTGAATTCAGTAGTAGATGTTTGGAGTTAATTTACGTTACTCCCCAAGATATAAAAACTGGGCTAGGCTGGACAAAAGTTATATTTCACAGGAACATGTGCATTTAATTGATGGTCTTGATACTCTCCCAATAACTATTTCAGATCACGCATCAATAATAGCTAAAATAAAAGCACCGGGTAGTAAAATAAAACGGAGACATTGGCACTTTCCAACCTATCTGTTGAAAGGAGAGGAATTTAAGGAATTGGGTAGTGGAGATTATTCAGGTGCTGTTAGAGAGGGTAGAAATATCTTCTGAAATACAACTAGGGAGTGGGATAAAATTAAGGTGGCGTTTAAAAATATGGTGGAAATAAAAGAAAGGGAATCATGGTTAAGTAGTAACAAGAATTACTTATAGGGACTGTGACGCCCATGCCCTGGCCCAGCAATCAAGGAGCCTCAATCCTCACCACTAACACCAGAGATGGCATCTCATATATGAAGAAAGGATAACAAATACATACAGTAAAGTGCAATTTCTCTTAAGAGCACAACGAGATTACAGTCAGTCCAGGGGTGGTCGCTCCCTTGCTCCCCAGGTCCACAATAAGACTCCCCAATGGCACAGCTATAGGGTCCAGATCTCAGCCTAGCTGGCAAGTTAACCTCCAGTACCCTCTCTGTCTAACCAGTGCTTTGTGTCCCTGCCCAAGTAGCTGACACACATACACACACACTTTGACATAAGTAGTTATACAACTTCACAGACACTTCTGGGAAAGGCTGACACAGATTCTCCAGCTGTGCCCCTATACCCAGACTATATCATAGTAATTTCTGCCACCACCAGCTAATAATTATCAGCTATCCAAAGGCCCTTAAAACGGTGTACAGTTATTACTGTGCAATATTATTATCCAATTGGAAAGTGTGACTAAACAGTCTTAAGGCTTATTAGAGTGGCTTTGTACAATAAACTCTATAAATATGTAATGTACTCTAAAGCTTAACTTATCTCTACATAAACCAGCCACAGTTTAAAAGGATTTAAAATTATTTAATAATAAATACTAAAAACACAAGACAATACTACTACATCGCAGTGCTATTCCAGTTCAGAGATCACACAGAAACTTAAAATAATTCCATAATATAGTTCTGACATAACAGAAAAACATTTAGTCTAATCTTTTCTAATTTCCTAACTATTGCTACAAGAAAACATACTTCTAAAGCAGTGTTAAGTTGGATGTCCAACATCAAAATGTTTACGGTCTCTCTCTGAGCAATAGTTTTTAAAAGCACTAACAAACATTTCTGCTGGACCCTCCCAGATTACATCATTCTCATTTAGTTCCCATTGCATCATTTCTTTGGCACTTAGCCTGGAGTTCCCAGGCCAACAGGCTACATTATTTAGCAAGCTAACACCTGCTCAGGAAGTTACAACAGTAAAAGACATTTCATATGTACACACTAGTAATTATTCCTTAAGTTAAAACAATATAAAAAATGTGCTCAGCTAGCCTCTTCGGCACCACCATCTAGATCAAAGGTCAGATTTGAAATAATTTTAACTTCAAAAGAAAGATTTGAAATGCTTGACTTAGTTTTCCTTACAGCAGATGGCAATGTTGCTACAATCTTGAAGTTCAACATTTTACAATATTTTTCTTTCATTTAAGAAACAAGCCTGTATTTTACATTTGTATTTACAAATGCCAGAATTATGTATCAAATTCTATTTGGCTAGGCTAGCAGCCTTCACCCTTCTCTACCAGTCTTCACAGGTACTGATAAATGTTAAAGTATTGCAGAATAGGGGGAATCTCACAGAACAAGAAGAGAATCAACTGCAGTATGCGAAACAGAAAGTAAGGGATTACCTCAATAATATGCACACGTTTAGAAAGATTGCAGTTAAGCAACTGTTTTTTTTAAATAATAACACTAGAGCACAAAAACTTTTAGCACAGTGACTCAGGCAACAGAAAGTAAAAAGGGCTGACGCCAAACTTAAGAAGCCTATAAACCTATAGCAAGGAAGGTAATAAGAGATCCTGTAGAGGTATTAGAAGTATTTTAAAAATTCTACGGGAGTCTGTATAAAGCAGAAAAATATGAAAATCAAGAAAAGATACAAAAGGAAATGTTAATGGAAGAGCTTTTAGCACAATGACTCAGGTAACAGAAAGTAGAAATGGCTGTCACCAAACTTAGGGAGCCTATAACAAAAAAGGTAACAAGAGATCCTGTGGAGGTATTAATTTTCATCAGGCAGACAGCAAATTTTGGAGGTGTGAAGGGGAAGAAAGAGGTAATTGGGAACTTATTTTCTGGAAGTGCGGTAAGTCGGTGGACCTTAAGGATTCTCTGCGGAATACACTGCTGGATATGCTGGTTTTGGTAGATTGTTCTGATGAGGGAGAAGACTTTTCTGAGCTATGATACAGAACCGGAATTTCCTAGACATGGTAATGCCTTTCTATGTCTAATAATGGTGGCTGCCAAAAAAGCAATGACTAGAAAATGGAAATAAAAATTTAAACCAACTATACTGGAAGAAGTGAATATAGTAACAGATATTAAACAACTGGAATCAAGATCTTTGGAAAAAGGTAGGAGCAAACTACATAGGAAAAAATGGGAATTGTGGGAACAATACATACAAGGGAGGAATGAGGATTAAAAGGCAGCAGGACTTGAGCTATGTAATGTTTGAGTGAGAAAGATTGGGTAGATTATAAGTGATCTATAATGTTTGCAACTGGGTGTGTGTTAGTATAGTTTGTGATGTAAAATGCTTGCAACTAGGATTGTGTCAGTGTGGTTTATTTTTGTTTATATAAATTTATGATTGTCTGTGTAGTAAGTGATGGTTTAATAAAGATAGTTCTCATTTAAAAAAAGGCAGGAATTTAATCATTTCTGTAATATTGCTTAGGTTATATGATATATAGCAATATATGTGCATTATAATGTTTATGTAAATATAGTTTGATTACTTTTATATGAATGTAAACTTGCCTATGTCACAAGTGATAATTCAATAAAGGTGTTCAAAAAAAAATAAACAGTTGCATGTGATATAAAAGAAGACTACATTAATTACATTTCTTAACTCAAGTAGAAATATCAGTTGCTGCAGATATTTTTGGAGGTATTTACGATTAAGGCATGTCACAATTCAGTCTCCAGTTTGAAACCTAATTCCTGAGACTAATATGTGATACTGAATTTTATTCAAACTAAATCGTCTCCATCTGCTAAACAAGATGGCTGAAAGCTTCACACTTTTACAGATATCTTTCTTCACTGAGCTTACTAGCTACATTTGTTATTAAAAAGCACCATGTGTGATTAGGGTTGCCACCTGTCATGAAATTTTCCTGACAGTCAGGAAATTGGGATCTCTATCAGGAAATCTGGAAATCAGGCATTCTATCAGGAAATCCAATTATGGGGAGCACTTGAAATGAATTTTGAATCATTCTGAGAAAGCTAACACATTTCTCAAGTATGTTTCTTTAAATATTTACTATTTCACTTGGATTTACTATCTGCCCTCTAATGCAGTGTAAAAGCAGTCACTGCCATAGCTTATATTTTTGGATGTGTTGGGGGTGAAATGTATATAAGAGCAACAAGTTGGCTATAGCATTTTCTTTAAATTTCCATCACTGACAAACATCAATGTTGCACTCAATAAGTGGTTATTTGGGGGGAAATGAGCAAACCGTGTGGGGAAAAGATCATACAATTGGTACAGGGGTACAGAGCTACCATCTCACAGCTCTTTTCTCCCAGTGTGAGTTCTTGGCTGTGTCTCCATCTGTATGGAGTCTGTATGTCCTCTCAGTCTGTGAGTGTGTGTGTGTTTTTTTTTCAGGAGCTCCCATTTTTAGAAAGCATTTTATATGTGTGTGTGTGTGTGTGTGTGTGTGTGTGTGTGTGTGTGTGTGTGTGTGTGTGTAAAAATAATATTGGTGTGTGCATATTTAAATCTCCTATGTGGTGAAAAAATAAGGCATACAATACATCATAGAATGTCTAGAACATCAAAGCTTCTGGGGCCCATCATTCCTGGCTGTATATCTGGCTTAGTGACGTCTAAGCTGTGTGCCACCTACTCTAAATCTTACCCTATTCAGCTGTAGGCACAGAGATTGTGACAGCTAGTGTTTGGCTGAAGACAGTGGGATCATTATTTCTTTTAATGTTCTCAAAAATCCCCCTTGATAGGTGTGCACAGAATGACACTGTAGCTTGTCCAGGAACAGTACACTGTGCTGGAATAACATGTTGGGAAGGATTGCTGTTAAGTATTTTTTTCACTTTTTTTTACAATTGAAATCTGATATGTATACAGGAGGTTGTACAGTTGACAGCAACAGATCACAACAACATATTTCAACCTATTTCATCCTACTTTGACTTCATATGGATACACAGAAAAGAGATATGGCTACCCTTAGGCAAGGGGTGTGGTTTTATTATGCAGGGGTTGTGGCTTATTTTTCAGGAAATGGAAGGATGCAAAGGTAGCAAACTTAAGTTTGATACCGTCCAGGAAAAACACATAGTCCACCAGGCTGCTGTAATATCTCCTTTGTGCCCCCCTCCAAAAAAAGGTCATGAGAATCTGCTTGCTTATATATATATATATATATATATATATATATAAATATATATATATATATATATATATATATATATATATATATATATATATATATATATGAAGAGTGTCTGACACAATCACAGTAACTATATTGGGGTAGCTGTACTGTAAAATATACAGGAAGTCTGTATTTGTTAACACACTCAAAATATAAGGAACATGACTGCCATTCTGCACTGACACTTTCTCCAAGATCTCTAATTTAGTCCCCAATGTCTTCAATAAAAAGAAAAAAAAACTCTGCAAATGTACTGAAGATCTGGTAACCTGATCTCATCTCTCAGTCATAGATTCATAGGTTTATAGGTTTGTACTAGGCCAATGGCCCTGGAGCCTTTAGGAGCCTAGCCCATAGAAGTGCCCTGGCATCATGCTGCCAGTAGTTCCTAGTGCCTCCATCAAGTAGAGCCACTGGAGTGATCCCCTGGGTGAACTTTCTATTTCCCATCCACTCAAGATTTCTCTTGAAAAGGGACAGTGAGGTGCTCTGCTTGACATGTATGGGAAGTCTATTCCAGAGCATGGGCAGTCTCTGGGTTATGAACCTGTCCCTCCAGCATGTTCTGTTGATTGTGGTAATGAGATTGAGGTCCCTTGAGCATGTGGTGAGGAGGTATTGGGATTTCTTTAGGTGTAACATTTCTAAAAGGTTTGGGACAGACATGGCTTTGTAAGTCAATCAGAGATCACCTCTTAATAGGTGATATTAGACTGAGAAAACCTGGAGTTTTTTGAATCTGTCCATGTAGGGCATGTGTTTAAGGCCTAGGATACTCTTTGTGAGGTACTTTTGTGGCCTTTCCAGCTGTTGCAGTTGTTTAGTGAGGTACATGGCAAATGGGGCATTATACTCAATGACTGGTCTAATGAGGGAAGAGTAGAGAGAGATGATGACCTCTTTCTTCATGAATAGAAAACCCTTGGTAATGAGATGTGCCACATAGAAGGACTTTCTGGCCACAGTGGGAATGTGGTGGTCGAAGGAGATTTTGCTGTCAACCTGTGTTCCCAGATCTCTTATTATGCCTTCAGTATTCAGTGGGCTACCATCAATGTGGTAATTAGTGGGAAATGAGTTTTTCCCAAAAGAGAATGACAACGCATTTTTTTGCATTAAACGTATGGCCATGGTTTTGACACCAGTTGTTGGTCTCAGTGAGGCCTTTCTGTACGATGTCTACATCACTTGGGGAGTTAATAATGGCTCCCAGCTTGCAAATGTCGGTGAACTTGGTCAGCCAGAGTCTTTCTGTGTTGGCCTGGACTTCTGAGAAGTAGATGCCAAACAGGAGAGGACCTAGGACCGATACCTGTGGGACTACAGTCATGACTGTTCAGCAGTCTGAGTTGGAGTCTGGTACTTTCACACTGTGGGTTCTATCTGTGTGCCAATTTGCAACCCACCTAGTGATACAGGGGTTGATGCCAAGTTTGGAGAGTCTATCAATAATTTCTGAGTGGGAAATGGTATCAAAGGCCTGGGCCAGATCAAGGTAGGCTGTATGAGCTGCCTTGCCCTCATCCACAACTCTGGTGACTGACTCAAAGAAGTCAACCAGGTTGAGAAGGTATAATCTACCCTTCACAAAACCATATTGTGTGGGATCCATAGTTTGCAAATTCCCTATATCCTTGTTAATTAGGTCCATGATGATGCGCTCCATAGCCTTACATATCAGAATAGTCAGGCTAATGGGGCGATAATTCCTACGGTCTGTAGTCACTCCCCCTTTATGGAGAGAGATGACTTTAGCAGTGCACCATTCTGTAGTGACAAAGTCTGAGGTGAGGCTGTGATTGAACACGGCACACAGGTTCATAGGTTCATAGGTTCATAGGTTTATACTAGGCTATCTGCCCTAAGGCATTTATAAGCCTAGCCCAAATTTTTGTGGCTTACGCCACCCCTTATATGAAAAAATACTGTGCCCATTAGTTTGTTGTGCCTCTGTCCAGCAGTGACACAGAGATGATTCCCGGGATAAACCTACGATCTCCCATCCACAGGTCAAGATTTCTCTTGAACAGAGCCAGCGAGGTGCTCTGCCTCACATGGACCAGGATTTTATTCCACAGCATAGGGAGTCTCTGAGTGATAAATCTATCCCTCCAGCATGTCCTATTTATATCCGTGCTAAGGTTTAAGTCGCTTGCTCTAGTGGTTTTGGTGGATTTGGATTTTTTGAGGTGGAGCATGTCCATTAATTCCGGGTTGGACATGGCCTTGTATGTCAGGCACATGTCACCTCTGAGCAGATGGTATGCAACTGAACAGAGCTGGAGTTTCTTCAATCTGGCAGCATATGACAGATTTTGGAGTCCCTTTTTCCTTTTGGTGAGGAACTTTTGGGGTCTCACCAATTGCTGCAGATGTCAGGTGCGATACATCCCGAATGGGGCATTGTACTCGATCATTGGTCTGATAAGTGAAGAGTACAGGGGAACAATGACCTCACTAGATCTGGATGTGAATTCCTTCATGATCAGGTGGGCAATGTAGAAGGTCTTTCTAACCACTTTAGCAACGTGAGTGTCAAAAGAAAGGCCACTGTCAACCTGGGTCCCCAGGTCCCTGATAACCTCTTCTGTGCTTAGTGGATTGCCACCTATATGGTAGCTTGGGGTTAGCTTGTTTTTCCCGAAGGGTATGACTATACATTTTTTGGCGTTTAACTTCAGGCCATGGCTCTGGCACCAGCTATCTGTTTCCGTGAGTCCCTTCTGAAGGATATCCGTGTCCGATGCACTTTCCACTATGGCGCCCAGTTTGCAGTCGTCTGCAAACTTTGTCAGCCAAAGTCCTCCTATGTTGGCCTGTACTTCTGAGAAGTAGATGCTGAACAATAGGGGGCCAAGGACCGAGCCCTGTGGGACACCGCTTGTGACCGGCTTGGAGTCTGACATAGCGCCAGCAACTCTAACCCTGTGGGTTCTGTCCTTAAGCCAGTTCGCAACCCATCTTGTGACATATGGGTTTACATTTAAGCTGGTAAGTTTTTCTACAATACCCGAGTGGCGTATTGTGTCGAAGGCCTTTGCAAGGTCAAGGTAGGCTGTATGGACTGCCTTTCCCTCATCTATGGCCTTGGTGACTGTTTCGAAGAAGTCGACCAAGTTCAAAAGGCATGATCTGCCCTTGACGAAGCCAAACTGGGTCGGGTCCAATGTCTGCAAGTCCCCTATATCTTTGTTTATGAGCTCCATTATGATCCTCTCCATAGCTTTGCAGACTAGACTTGTTAAGCTTATGGGGTGGTAATTACCAGGGTCCGTAGAGGCACCGCCTTTGTGGTCTAAAAGGAACTGATTACTATGAACTGTAAGTTTAATTGATTTATTTTTGGTCTGCAGGTAAAAATCTACTGTGTGGTGCCAATTAACTTTGTACTTCATGTAGATCACAGCCAGGGATATTGTCAGGTCCCATGGAAGCTGTATTCTTGGCCTTGGACAATGCAGCTTTAACCTGTGCTGCAGTAATGCTAGGTGCCTGGTATTCTTCTGGTATTGTGATTTGTCCTTTGGGGGGGAGGGGTAAAGTTGACCACTAGCATGGAGTGGTCTAAAAGGAACTGATTACTATGAACTGTAAGTTTAGTTGATTTATTTTTGGTCTGCAGGTAAAAATCTACTCACACTATTTCTGCATGATTTAGAAATGTTTCCTCAAAGGTGTGCTGTGTGCTTAATTGTTTTAATTTGCTATTATTTTGACCTGGGCAGTTCTAAATTTGACACTTGAGATCTCTTACAATATATGCTATTGCAAAATAAATTATTATTAAGCTGCAAAACAGTCTATTAACTGATTTGAATATATGCTTTTTTATGAAAATGTGATTCATATTACCACAGCTAAATGAAGTTAAAACAACTAAACCAATAATCTTTGTAATTCATTCAAAGGTACAAGTTGGTCCTGTGCAGATTCCCAGCATAGTTGACTACAACACTTGTTGTCTATTTTGGCAATCAACAAAACAAGTCCAGGAAAGTTCAGCTGATGAAATTACTCTTCTAACAGCTGCATGACAACCACCATTTTATAATTCCAGTATTACTGCTTACTGTTGAATTGCTAGACATAGGTTTTAATGTTGAATGTTTCTTTTCTAATTTTTATTCTTCATATTCCTAACCACACTCATTTTCAAATACAGAACTTACAAATGAAGCACGTGCATTTATTATTTATGGTTCACAATATTCTCTTCTTTTTCAAAGATTTTTACCATTCCCATGTTTCTTTAGTATAATCCTAAATTTGCAGGTAAACACTACCCAGAATTAAGAGTATTTGTCACATGGTGGGTCTCACATGAGCCACTATAGCAAACAAAGTGAGTGGACACCTCAACAATGTGCTCACAAGGTGCATTGATTCCTGACTCTTTCTGGTTGGAGAGTGAGTGTCTGTGCTTAACGTACCTGATTGGTCTGGTTGCTATTCGAGGCATCTACCAGAAAAAGGCTACAAGCCTGGAGACCCTTGCAACATCTGGAACAAGATGTGGATCACCAAACAGGCCATGGCCTGCTTCTCTTCTTGGGATTGGTGCTAACATTTTGCTTCTGGTGAGAGAAGAAGCAAATGAGTATTGTATCCCAATAGAGTGAAATTGTGCTGAAATCAGCATTAGTAGTAGCCAGGCAGTAGCCTTTCATGCGACTCCCCTCTTTTCATCATTCTTGACAAGATAATTCTTTATTTTCAGTAAGTGCTGCTTGATTTCTTCCTAACTTTAGAAAATCTGCCTAAATACTTCATCCTTAAATTTTCAGGGTCTACGTATTAGTTTCCCCTCAAGTGTTTAGCAGTGCTCTGTACAGACTCAGACACTTTGAGTGACATTTTTCCCTGTAAAAGGCTTCAGTACTTAATATACTGAGTTCATATCCAGGCATGTATAAAGGTCAGTGCCCTGTGTTTTCTCCTGTCAACCTTGTGAACTTGGTCATTCTGAGGCAATGTAGCAACTGCCTCATGTACACAGACAACACCCTCCTCTTACCTCCCAACACTAATACTTGTGATAAATGCACATATATAGCCAGATTGTAAGCCAAGCACTCTCCAGCCAAGACTGAATTAGCCAGTCAAGAGGAGAAGGTTAACACCTGCACCACACCACATTCAATACATAGCCCTCCAGAACTTACACCACCACAACCGTCACATAGTATTTTAAAACACACAACTACTTTTGTGGAGATACTCAATGAAAATCTGCCCAAACAATAGAGACCTCCAAGGCAGAAACACAAACAACCACCACATCCCAGCACAAACCATGAGACACATAGCTCACATAAACAGTCTGCCACTCAACCAAAGCCCATAAGGCAAAACAACTTACCCAATACACTAATCATAGGTGACTCAATAGTAAGATGCACTGATGTCCCACTAACTAGGTTGAATAAGTGAAAGTTACGGTCAGCTTCCTGTCTGGTGCCACGATCCACCACATAACGCACACAGTTAGGTCACTCCACAACAGGTACAAATATGACTCTGTCATTGTCCATGTTGGTGTGAATGACCTGAGATGTACCTCCCTGGACTACATGAAAAGAGATATAGAGGGGCTCTCAGATCTTGTAGCCTAGGCAGGTATTATCCTTGCTCTGAGTAGCATCCTACCATCACCCAGAATGATACCACAGTACAAGCAGAAAATGATTGACTTCAACAATTGGCTAAGTTTCTGGTGTTAGTCAAAGGGAATCCAATATATATCTGCCTGGCGTGACATGATTGACAGACCTCAATGCTTTGCCAGAGATAGCCTGTACCTGTCACCCCAGGGATTCTAGATACTGGCCAAAGATCTTGCCAACCCTATAGTGCCTTTTTTAGGCAATGTCCTAAAAGACAAAATTACCACCATAACAGCTACAAGCAAACTACATTTGATGGTTATGCTACTCAATGCTAGAAGTCTAAATCTTAAAACACACTTGCTCAAAGCACTCCTTAAAATGAAGAACATCAACATCTGTGCAGTGACCAAGACCTGGTTCAAGGCTCTGGAGAGCACCCCAGCACTGTAATTCATACCACACCTTTTGGTACCTAAACCTGGACCGAAGCACTAAAAGCGGTGGTGTCTCCATATTCATAAAGGATATGCACACCTCCAGACTAGTAGCCCAACATAACGCATCAGAGATACTTCAGGTACAACTAAAACTGGGTAAAACTGCAATCCAGGTTGTAGACTGCTATTGATCCCCCACCATGTCCTAAGACTCCCAGTCCACATTCCTAAACACACTGGAAAATATTAGGGTGCAACCCAATACCCTTATCCTGCGAGACTTTAACTACCTTTCCATTAACTGGGAAAGTTACTCATGTACAAACACACTTGCTCAAGTTTTTCTGGAATTCATTAATTGCAACGCCCTGGACCAACTCATTCTTACCCCCAAAAGGGGTATAAGCATCCTTGACCTGGTCATTACTAACATGGGCGACCGTTGCTCTACACCAGTAATCAACTCCGTCCTGGTCAGATCTGACCACAAGCTAATCATCATGGATATCCACATCACACCCTCACCCGCCTAAAGGAAACCACTGCAAAAAACTTCTCCAAAGCCAATTTTTGGCTTCTAAAAACACAGGTGGCTAACTTCACAACACCCATGCAAATGGAAAATAGGTGCATGACTGCTGAATCATACACCAATGCACTGTATGAGCACATACACAAGTGCAAGGAACGGGTCATACCAAACAGAACCAAGATGCTCTCCTCCAAAAAAAGGAAGCCAATCTGGTGGTCCTTCACCATAAACAAACTCTACAACAGAGGGAAAAAAACTGTTGCAGAAAAGGGTGAATTCCCAATACTGGAAAAACTCCCTTATTAGCCACAGGAAAACACTGAGATCCATAATCAAATCCTCTAAAGCTAGCTATGAAAACAAAATTGCTGCAGATTCTAAAGACAACCACAAGGCATTCTATAGTTATGTCAAGAATCTACATGGCAATACTCAGATCTGCTCTGAGTTACAGCAAAATGGCAGTAGATATACAGAACCAACTGATATTGCCAACATATTGGCCGACATGTTCAGTACAAATTTTACCCCCCTTTCACCCCCTAAAGGGCCTATCACAATACCTGAGGAATGCCAAGTCCTTATTATTACAGCTACACAGGTAAAAAATGCACTGTCCAAAGACAAGAATACAGCTTCCATGGGACCTGATAATAAACCCTGGCTGTGTCCTACATGAATTACAAAGTGAACTGGCACCACACCTGAGTACCCTGTTCAATCATGGCCTCATTTCAGGCTTTGTTCCTACTGAATGGTGCACTGCTATGGTCATCCCACTCCACAAAGGGAGAGTGATTACAGACCCTGGGAACTACCACCCCATTAACCTGATGAGTCTGATATGTAAGGCTATGGAGCGCATCATCATGGACCTTATAAATAAGGACAAAGGGAATCTCCAAACTCTGGACTCTACACAGTTTGGGTTTGTGAAAGGAAGATAATGCCTGCTCAACCCGATAGACTTCTTTGAGTCTGTCACCAGAGCTGTGGATGAGGGCAAGGTAGTTCACACACCCTACCTAGATCTTGCCAAGGCCTTTAACACCATCCCTCACTCAGGAATCATAGATAGAATCACTAAACTAAGCATAAACCCCCATGTCATAAGATGGTTTGCCAACTGGCTCACTGATAGAACCCACCCTGTGAAAGTAGTGGACTCCAAATCTGATTACCGACCAGTTACAAGTGGTGTCCCACAGGGATCAGTCCTAGGTCCTCTCCTGTTTGGCATCTACTTCTCTGAAGTTCAAGCCAACACAAAGGGACTCTGGCTGATCAAGTTCACAGATGATTGCAAACTGGGAGCCATTATTGATTCTCCAGCTGATGTAAACATTCTACAAAAAGGCCTCACTGGCACCAATGACTGGTGCCAGAACCATGGCCTTAATCTCAATGCCAAAAAGTGCATTGTCATTCCCTTTGGGAAAAATTTGCTGCCCATGAAATACCACATAGATGGTAGTCCACTAAACACCAAAGGTGTGATAAGAGACTTGGGGACACAGGTTGACAGCAATCTCTCCTTTAATAACCACATTGCCACTGTAGTCAGAAAGTCCTATGTGGCACATCTCATTACAAAAGATTCCTCATCCAGGAAGAAAGAGGTCATAATCCCTCTCTGCTTGTCCATCATTAGACCTATTATAGAATACAATGCCCTATTTGGTATGTACCTCACTAGAAACCTACAACAACTGGAAAGGCCACAAAAATACCTCACTAAGAGGATCTTAGGCCTTAGACACATGCCCTATATGGACAGACTCAAAAAACTCCAGCTATACTCTGTCTCTTACCGCCTACTTAGAGGCAATCTCTGCTTGATCTACAAAGCCATGTCTATCCCAGAGCTGCTAGATATGCTACACCTAAAGAAATCCCAATCCCTCCATGCCACACGCTCCAGGCACCTAAACCTCATTACCACAATAAACAGAACATGCTGGAGGGACAGGTTCCTAACCCAGAGACTTCCCATACTCTGGAACAAAGTTCCCATTCACATCAAACAGAGCACTTCAATGGCCCTCTTTAAGAGAAATCTTGATGAGTGGATGGGCAACAGGAATTTCACCCCGGGGATCACTTCAGTGGCCTTGCTTGACAGGGGCACTGGGAACTATATTTGGGAAGCAGGATGCCAGGAAATCTTCTTGGGCTGGGCTTATATAGGCTCCAGGGCCATTAGCCTAGTACACACCAATGAACCTATGAACCTTCCAAGCCCTTCTAAAGACCAATGATGCACCAGCTAGAGCTGCAATTCAAAAGTGAACAGGCTGTGCAACTTCGTGTGGTGCTGGATTGTGTGGCTCTCTATTCTTGGAAATGAAGTACAAAATAAGAGATGAGACATTGCTAGAACCATGAAGGGAAGCAGTTGTTGTCTGTTGAATATATCAATGTTATGTTACACAGTAAAGTTTATACTCTAAGCTGCCCATCCTCTAAGGACAATGCACAACCTAAGAGGGGATGTAAAAAAATGGAGTTGTTTAGGCACTGTTCCAAATCTGCAGGAGTGTGACTGAGAGGCACAGCCTTGAAATGAAGAATCATGTTATTCTGATTAGTGTAAGAAGCAAGTTTTTAACAAATATCCTCTTAATATATTGTGTATCAAATGCTAGCTCACTGACTATGTCATAAATAACCATTAGCTTATTTTGCGGCCATCTTGAATAATACTTTTTAGTTGTAACAAGGAAGCTTTTAATCTTAGGAGAAAGTGATTATCAAGCTGCTTGTAACAGTTTTGCTGTGGAACTTGTCTCCTCCATCTCATTACAAAAAAAGGCATTTATCCTGTGGGGCACACACAGTCAATAATGTACAGCAAATAAAACAAATTGTTTCCTTCGGTACTATATGACTTTGTGTTGCAAACTGAATATCACTTATGATGTTTCCATCATTTCAGTAGTTCTGTTAACATCTATCACATATGTTACATACTGTATGCCTGTATTGCTCACAGTTTTCTTAAAATTGTCAGATAAACTATTATTAAAAAACAGGTGAAAACAGGAACTTCTATGGCTGTGTGATTATCACAGCATATTTCCAGTTGCCTGTTTTCCTTACAGAAAACAGGCCTTGCCAAATATGTCTGCCAACCTTACTACTAAACTGCTTGAAGTTTTCTGCTTCATATGTGTTGCTGCACTACGTGTTCTATGAATGTAACACAATTAAGCATTGTGAGGAGTAGGAGCCCCGATTGCTTTGTCATTTTGTCCGGTAGTTATCTAAGCCATATTAAAACAGCCACACTATTGTGTAGGTGTTATTTGCTTTGCTATCTCTGTAAATAGCACATTGCATTTTCCTTGCCATGCTGTACATTTGACAAGAACCTGTGACAGGCTCTTTTCCACAAACAACAGACTGTGAGCTGTAAGTATGATTTTTTTCAAAAATGTTGGTACTTTTAGTTGGAATTATCACTGCAATCACTTTCAGTTCAGCTGAATAGTGGATATTCCAAAGAAAGATAAATGGTTTAAAGTATAGGCTTTAGCTGTTATGCTCATGCATGAACGAGCACGTGCACACACAGACAGACAGACACACACACACATAAAAATAACTATACCTTTGCTTTATTTCTGCTATAGACTTAAAACAGTTCAGAGAGCAACAAAAGCATTAAAGGGAGTTAATACTCCAATATGTAAATGAAATGATTTACGTTAGCAGATACAAAAGAATAGAGATCATTCACTCAACAATTAAATCTTAACCCCCCCCCCCCCACACACACACACCCACATAACTAATGCAATCTCACACTTTTTTATGAAGGGTCATTTGTCTCACTCCTGAACTTGTTAGAAATTAATTTTTGCCCACACTGCACATTTCTCTAACAAGATGTTATTGTTTAAGCAGTCACCACCTCTGTCACTTAAGACAATTATAGCATATAATAGCAGGTTGTTACTAACAGAAAGTAGCAGCATCGCTGACCGCAGTGTTACTTTTACTACATCACAGAACAGTCATCTACAAAAGCAGTCAAACAAAAACCTGGAACAAAAAAATATATTCTTCACACAGTACTGGCAAAGAAACTCGGAAGGGTTCATGGGTTTAAATCCTACTTTTGCCTAAACCTTTTGTGAGTATGACATGTAGCATCCATGACATGTTTTATAGTTCTCATTCTTTGTTGTGATGAACACACAGTTAACCATTTGGGTACTGAAAGACTTATGAAACATTTCTCTTCAGTTCCAAGAAATGCCTCCTTTTATCTTACCCATTGGTCTCAGATGCCCTTCATTTTGTAGAATATCCATGATTTTGTCTCTGTTCCTCTTTACATTTTTCATTTTCTGGTATATCACTGAAGATTAGTTAGTCAGTAATGCCAGGCATTTGTTTGTTCGTTTGTGTCTTTCGGCTTTTCCCGTTTAGGGGTCGCCACAGCAGAACTCCGGTCCGCTAATGATTGGTAGTTGATTTTAACGTGCCAAGTTACCAGCCCTGATGCACAACCTTCAACAAAGGTACGCCCATTCACGCATGTCTCCACGCAGAAGATGCTCTAGCTGAGAATCGAACCGGACAGCGTCTTACTGTGAGGCGACAAAGTAATGCCAGACATTAGAGTTTCATATTTCTAGTTGTTCAGAAAATGCATGCTAGCAGAAAACGTACTGTTCTAGTAACATTTACAGTGATTTACCTCTGATTTTGGGTCTTTACTTCTCATTAATGTTGACTTTGGCCAAAAATCATGTGCAAGTTGAGAAGAATGATACTGCCAAAGAGCCAATTACATTGCTTGTCATTATAAAATAATAGTCACCCCTTCAGCTGTTATACTTACATTAGTCTCTTAGATGCATACAATTACTTTTCCACTGTCTGAATCTCACTGAACATTTCATGTTATTTTGAATTTTTAAACTCAAGAAAGATTATTTACAATTTGTCATTCAGACTAAATCTTTCTAAAATAATACATTGTTTTAATAACTCAGTCTTTTAGAATTTGTTTTATTCCATGTAAGGAATTGCATGATTGCTAGATTTAACAATATGCTTTGGTGCATATAGACTAACACTTTGGTGCTTTTCCAATATAACTAATGAATAACATCACAGATGACCTTCATTATCATTGGCTTTCATATAGCATAATTTGGAGCACAGGAAAAGTAAAAATTAATTGCCATCTTCAGACTTAACACAAGTTACCATCTACTGGGCTAATAATGCGTGTACTCCCTTGTGATGGTGCTGTGAAGTAAGAGATGTGGGTATGCTACTGTAAACTGTAATGAGTCCACAAGAGACCGAAATATCCGGAGTTCCGGCAGCAGTCTGGAAAGGGGTAAGCAAAGAAAGGGTCTCCTTACTGAATGGAAAAACATGTGTCATTACTTATTTTTTAATAGGATTACCTTGCATGAGTAGCAAAACATCTTGTGTAAAGTTCATGACAACTCGACTAACTGATTTATTGGATGGTGTGAACTGTGGCATAATATTTAATATGTAATATCTATTTGGCAGTACAAACATAAAATATTGTTTATGTTGTTGTGTCTTTCGGCTTATCCCGGTTAGGGGTCGCCACAGCGGAACTCCGGTCCGCTAATGTTTGGTAGTGGATTTTTACGTGCCGAGTTACCAGCCCTGACGCACAACCTTCAACGAAGGCATGCTCATTCACGCATGCCTCCATACAGAAGGCTCTCTAGCTGAGAATCGAACATGACAACGTCTTGCTGTGAGGCATTGTTTGTATATTTCATAAATAACTGCTCAAAGAAAAAATATACATATATATGCATAGATAGATAGAAATAGGAACACTAGTGCTAATCATGTGATTTATAATTAAGTCATAACATATCCCAGCCAGAGAATGGAATTTTTATGCTATTGATGTTTTACTATGTTCAGATTTGGTTGCTTGCCAATTCTGAGCTTTACTTTTGGGTCACAAGAGGCAGTGAAGAAGAAAAAGAAAAGAAACCTGGTAACCATTCATACTTATGCAACAAACTGGCCTAATTCCACTTTTAAATGGCAAACACTCTAATAACCAGCCACTGTGAATCTAGTTGAGAACAGTCATTGAATAACTTGTACAGGTATGTAGCACTGTACAAAGAGAAGGCAGACAGGGGCAGACCACTTTGCATACCCTGTATGTATTGTCTGCTATCTATGCATAGTGATAAAAACATGGATGGATGTTACCAAGTTATCAAGCGGACATACATAAATATGCAACAAGAACAGGCTGTGTCATACAGTTTGATGAGCATAAATAAACACTTTTTACTGAGACTGTGCAGATGAGTTGTCAACAACCAATTAGTAAACATACAGGGTGTCAAAATGCAGAGTACAAAGTATTCAGTGCAACACATAGGCTGCAGCCCTATGCCATTAACCTTTCTTGTTATTTGGCCAGCATGGCCCTTGCTGAATTTTACTGCCAGCACCCTGGTATCTTCCTTTTCACTATTGTCTATACCACAGGCAGCAAGACACTGATATTCCAGGGTCATAGGGTCATAGGTGTGTACTAGGCAAATGGCCCTGGAGCCTTTATAAGCCTAGCCCATAGGATTACCCTGACATCATGCCACCCCACCTTAGTTCCCAGTGCCTCTGTCGAGTAGAGCCACTGTAGTGATCCCTGGGGTTAATTTTCTATTTCCCATCCACTCATCAAGATTTTTCTTGAAGAGGGCCAGTGATGTGCTCTGTCTGACATGTATGGGAAGTCTATTCCAGAGCATGGACAGTCTCTGGGTTATGAACCTGTCCTTCTCGTTTGTTCTGTTGATTGTCGTAATGAGGCTGAGGTCTCTGGAGTGCATGGTGCGGAGGGCTTGGGATATCTTTAGATGTAGCATTTCTAACAGAGCTGGGTCAGACATGGCTTTGTAAGTCAAGCAGAGATCGCCTCTAAATGAGACACAGAATAGTTGGGGTTTTTTGAGTATGTCCATACAGGACAAGTGTTTAAGACCTAGGATCATCTTTGTGAGGTAGTTTTGCGGCCTCTTCAGTTGTTGCAGATGTCTAGTAAGGTATATGCCAAATGGGACATTGTACTCGGTGACTCATCAAATGAAGAAAGAGTAGACGGAGACAATGACCTCTTTCTTCCTGGATGCAAAACCCTTAGTAATGAGATGTGCCACACAGAAAGACTTTCTGACCACAGTGGCAATGTGGTGGTCAAAAGAGAGATTGCTGTCAACCCGTGTTCCTAGATCTTTTATAATGCCTTCAGTGTTCAGTGGACTACCAACGATGTGGTAATTCATGAGAACTGGGTTTTCCCAAGGGGGATGATGAAACATTTTTTGGCATTGAGCTTAAGGCCATGGTTCTGACACAAGTCTTTGATCTCAGTGAGGCCTTTCTGTAGGATGTCAACATCACTTGGGGATTTAATAATAGCTACCAACTTGCAATTGTCTGCAAACTTTGTCAGCCAGAGTAGATACCAAACAGGAGAGGACCCAGGACCAAATCCCGTGGGACTCCACTCGTGACTGGTCGGCAGTCTGACTTGGATTCATCTACTTTCACAAAATGGGTTCTATCTGTGAGCCAGTTTGCAACCTACATAGTCATATAGGGGTTGATGCCTAGCTTAGTGACTTTTTCTAGGATTCCTAAGTGAGGAATGGTATCAAAGGCCTTGGTTAGATCAATGTAGGCTATATGAACCACCTTGCCTTCATCCACAGCTCTGGTGACTGACTCAAAGAAGTTGACTAGGTTGAGCAGGCATGATCTACCCTTCACAATACCAGTCAGTGTGGGATCCAGAATATGGCGATTCCCTATTTCCTTGTTTATTAGGTCCATGATGATGCATTCCATAGCTTTGCATATCAGACTCATTAGGCTAATGGAGCAATAGTTCCCAGGGTCTGTAGTCACTCCTCCTTTGTGGAGAGGGATGACTGTAGCAGTGCACCATTCAGTTGGGACAAAGCCTGAGTTGAGGCTGTGATTGAACAGGACACACAGGTAAGGTGCCAGTTTACTCTGTAGTTCATGTAGAATACACACACACACACACACACACACACACACACACACACACACACACACACACACACACACGCGCACACACACACACACACACACACATGTATATATATATATATATATATATATATATATATATATATATATATAGGGGATCCATACAGATCCCCAATGGCACTTTCTTCTGAAGCAGAAATCACCGAACATACATAACCGAAAGTGCTGTTCATCGAAGAAGCACTTTCAGTTATGTATGCTGGTTGTGCCAGTCTCACTACGGTGTGGTTAAGGGAGAATTCCCTTTTTCTCAGTGTAGTGCGACCTCGGAGTGAGACTATAAAAGTAGGGGGATGTGTGGGGGGCACATGGGGGGTGCAAGGGGACTTGCCTCCCTGCATAAAAGAAGATTTATTTATTTATTTATTTTTAACGGACTTCAACAAAAGCGCTTTCGTTAAAGTGTGTTCGGGTATTGTGGATTCGGACTATTGAACTTTCTTTCAATAGTCCTAGATCTATATATATATATATATATATATATATATATATATATATATATATATATATATATATATATATATATATATATATATATATATATATATACACATATGAAGAGAAAGAAGAACAATTGTTAATACAGTTTGATTACTTTTATATAAATGTAAATTTGCATATGTCACAAGTGATAATTCAAATAAAGCTGTTTAAGAAAAGCTGAAAGGCACCAGAGGAAAAAAAAAACAGTTTTCAGGGCTGTTTTGAGTGTAAAATTAAATTGAGATGTGTTAGTTATGATTACTCATGTCTTGAGTAAGTCACAAGCTATTAATCATAGTAAATCAGTAACAATATATATAACTATATCTATATCTACATTTATGTATATCTACTGAAGCTAGTCTAAACTTCAGTACAATGACACCAAAAGACTGACTGGAAAAAAAATCAAAACTCTAATACACGTTCCCAAATGTGTAAACTAGAGCCATGCAAAAGAAAAGTGTTGCTTTTCTGCAGGGTGACATATCCTTCTGCACCCCTCAAATCCCCAAAGGAAAGGCTTTGCTCACCATACTCCCTACTACTTAAATATTCTAATGGTAAGATCACACAATACCAGGGAAAGGGCAAATTCCCCTTCCCCAGTACTGTATGGATCTCGTACACTTGTTGATCATTGTTGATCATTTGTTTTGTTTATCAAAGAGCATCAACAAAGCATATGTCATCTTTAACCAGTCAACTAACATTAGAGGTTATATATATATATATATATATATATGTATATATATATGTGTGTGTGTGTGTGTGTGTCTGTGTATTCATGGGTTCAAAGGTAAATAGTAAGCTAACAATCTACTGACTCTTAAAGCCTAGCCAATAATCAGAGATCAGTATCAAACCCTGTAACCTCTGTCTTCTGTCTGTGGGGTTGACATAATGGTTCTAGCAATTACCTCACAAACAAGGGGTACAGGGCTTGATTCTCCCAAGGGAAATTAGCTTAGATTTAAAATGGCCCACACAGGCAGCTAGCCTATTACTTATCTATGAAACTATGAACTTATTTAACCATTATCTCAATGCAGTTCCCCATTTCACCAATCAGTAACACAACCACACATCTTTAGGTATTTTTGTTTTCTATATTCTCCCCAACAAATATAACAACCTTTCCTCACTTGAGACAATACTGTTCTGAACAATAACATAAGTCAGGAAATCATCACATTACAATATGCGGATGTAGATTGGTTCTCATTTATCCAAAAATCCCAATCATCCGTATGCAGTCTATTTGGTTTTATGTAACTGTTCATGTACCAGACACAACAAAACCACAAGAAAGAAAACTCTTTTATTATTTATTTTACATTTGTTTACCAGGAAAGTCCGATTGGGCATGGATTTCATTTTCAATGGAGGCCCAGGGAAAAAGCTCCACAAAGATAAGTACAGCAAATACCGTAAATACGATGTATATGTTAATAAAGTACAGTACAGAGTCAAAAGTTAATAAAGTACAGTTTCAAGGCCAAGAAAGGAGCAAAAAGTAAATATACTACAACAAACACCTTATAGTATAGTAAACTACCCTTAAATGGATATTAACTTGTAAGCCTGATGAAATGGCCAACGCTGAGACCCTACTAGACATCCTTAATGACAGTCATCCTATGAATGCTATTGGAGATTATAACAAAATCCCCAAACTTCTCAGTCTTAACATAGTTAGAAATTTAGCAAAATTTGGCCATGCAAATAATGTAACTGGAGCATACTAACAACTCCGACTACATGAAGCTATGAAAAGTTCAATGTCAGCTTTTTAAGCATATTAAACTAACAATCTTCACAAAGAAAAAGAAGGGGAAAAAAGAGAGAGAAAGTAAATCCAGCCCCTTGGTGAACCCTAGAAAACAAACTCTAATGAAAACTGGAGACAATGCATGGAAATCCTGACACACAAATAAGAAATGTGACTATCACGCATATTGTCACCTGCTCAATATCATACGAAGCTGACCATTGGGGAATTTAAAATTTTTCAGGATATTTTGGATTGCTCCACTGATTTTTTTGTGGTTTAAAATTTCTTGTGTTATTATTATTTTGTAGACTTAAAAGGATGCTACAAACTGTGCTTTTAATACTAGCGTTTTTTATAAACCTGTGGCTAGAAATGCATATTTAGAGATTTATACTATACATCTTCCTTATATAAAAAAGAATGTTGTAAAACAACAATTAATTGTAGTTAGTAGGCTAACTACTATAATTTTGAATTTTTAAAAGAGATTAATAATTTCAAAGAGGGTTTTATTTTAAGAGGTTATCCGGAAAAAGTCATTCAAGAATGCATTGATGAAGTAATTAATGGTAGGGAGAGTGTTTATGCACCCATAACTTCAAATGATGACAATGATTTCAGGAGACGAGGGACTTTCACTCAAGGAAATTCAACTAGCTTCTGTAAAATGGGGTTTATGTTTACTTACAACCTCGAAAGTGGCAATATATGAGATTAACAAAAACTGGAGAATTTTGACAACAGACCCCTGAGTTAGGAATAATATGGGGGAATCACCCCATTTTATTAATAAGAAAGATGTCAGCATTAATGCCATTTTTGAAGGGCAAAGCATCAGTATGAGGAATCTGGAAATGATGGTTAAAGGGACTCGTAGACGCAGTAATTGAAAATTATTGTACATTCATTTCCAAAGCTTCATCATTTTATTGTCCAAGTACTCAGAATACAATACAATACACTGAGAAAGGCGTAATGCCAAATCTGGTTGGGTTGATCTTTTTTTAGTTTAATATTTTTACACTAATATGTTTTGAAACAGTTGACTTATTAATGTTTGATTGATACTCTCACTTAGAGTGCTGGCCATTTTTCTGATCAAATGCTCAGAATAGACATGAAGCCCCAGAAGCCCCAGGATATTTTAATTGTAAATATGTGTGTCTTATATATATATGTGTATATATATATATATATATATATATATATATATATATATATATATATATATATATATATATATATATCTTACTTCTTCTATATCTTTTTATATAGGTGAACAATAAACCTATGAGCATAAGTATGGATTTTCAGTGAAAATGCTCCATACAAGCATTCAGTTATGTGTCATAATTAAAAAAAATATATATACTTTTTTTGGGGAGGTTGCAGTCTAATCATTAGATGTAAATATGAATTAATTGCATGTGAATATCACTGGCAAGTGTTAATTATTGCTACAGTAGTTCCAGCCATCAGTGATGATATGAACTTTAGCATTGTATTGAAAAGAAAAAAAAGAATTAAGCATTAAGGCATTGGTTAGTTTTATCATGTAACTTGTTTTTAATAATTAATTAAGGGCTTTGCTGTGGTGGTGCAGTGGCTAGCGTTGTCGTCTCACAGCAAGAGATTTTGTGGTTAGATTCTCGGTTGGATCACCTTGTGTGGAGTCTGCATGTCCTCCTCACAGTCGAGTGATGTTTAAAGACATGCAGGTAGGTGCGTGCATGAATGGGTGTGCCTTCTTTGAAGGTTGGGAGTGGGGCTGGCACCTTGGCACCATAAAAAACCCACTGCCAATCATTAGTGGACCGGAGTTCCGCTGTGGTGACCCCTAACGGTGAAAAGCCAAAAGACATTAGTAATTAAGGGTTTTACATTTTTAATTAAGTTATCTGAAAAAGTCTCTTTGGGAGACCAAAACACGTATGCTGATGAGTTTAATTTTGATATGTAATGAACAGTTTTTGAACAATGTTCCCTGCCTTATGTTTATTTATTTATTATTTTTTTTTTCATTTATTTATTTTTCTTAAGTTATTTATTTATTTATTTTTTTAATTTTTGGTATACTTGAGAAATGTGTCCATTCCAAACTACTGAAAAAACAAGCTACTCTTCCCCTTGCAAATGTCTTCCAGTCTAGCTGTGGTACAGCCAATAACATGTTGGCATTCCTTAACACAATATATCAGAATAGAATACAGTGAAAACAGTCACATCTGTATTTCTAGATCTCTAAAAGGCAGTTGAAATGGTTTCCATTTCTAACTTATTAGACAGACTTTTGCATCTCAGTCTTTCTAATATAGCAATCAAATGTGTTGACAGTTGCCTAAATTTTAAGAGCTCAGGCACCTAGGTAGTAAGTCATTTCCCTGTGGTATATTTAGTTGGGGACACATGGCTGAAGTAACATTCAGTTGTTGAGGAATATGGCTAGTCTGAATTCCCTGTGGGCAAAGAGACAAATGTGGTGCCGTGTCCACAACATCAATAACCAAATGCACAGGGGGAGAATAATGTTCACGGCCCTCAAGGCAACATGAGATAGTAGACAGTACAGCAGACAACACAACACTTATTATTACTTTCCCACCAAAAATACCTCTAATGTGGACATCTGACAAAAGTGACTTTTTGCTGTCATCATCTAACACAACTAACACAAAATTATCCCCTAGAAAACTGCTGAGTAGCAGCAATAATGAAAATGTGACATTTAAACAACAAATTCCACAAGTAGTAAAAAGGTCGCTAGGAGCATGAATGGTTACGGACTGACCCTGCCCACTCAAACATGGCATCTGATTATTTACTGCTATTAACTTATTGTATCTATGCAATTCCCATTTTCAACAATCGTCATTTGACACAGACAGCAATACTTGACTGAAATTTTAACAAAGTAGCAACGTTTGCAGCTAATTTTCTGAATAGATCCCATCATTGCTTAGATATCAAACAACTAAAATAGATGCAATTTCCTTAATACCTTAATTATGTCCAATTGAAAGTAATTACTATAGTCTTGAAACAAAGACACAAGTGCCCCTGCATAGGACCTCTTCTACAGTTTTACTCAAATGCCAGAGACTTCCACTCTAGAAATAAATGCCTCACCTTTATGTAAAAATCATACACTTCTTTTGGAGGTATACTATACTGAAACTGAATCTCTACATTCTGACAAAAAATTTCCCTCAACTCATAGATCAATAACGTCCATGTTTCAAACCAAACCTAAAATCTTTCTTACCAGAAATATAGCAGCATCCTTGCACCTCCCTTCTGAAATAAATTACTTCAGACTAACAATGTTTTCTCAACTAATTTCTCACCTTGTACCAAAAATAATCTGCATGTTCAATACACAGCTATACAAAATTACTTATATAATTCTCCCTTCAAATTAATATGCTTCTCCATCCATGTGGTTTAAAATGTATCCAGCACAAACTCTGCTCCCTGACATATTTCTGCTGCATATATATCTATATATATATCTATATCTATCTATCTATATATATATATATATATATATATATATATATATATATATATATATATATATAATATATAATATATAATGTGTATGTACTCCCGGAACTATGAAAATGAACCCTGACCACCAGGACAAAACAACAATTAGCAAAACAAAAAAAAAAAGAATGCCCAAGTGGGGGGGGGGGGGCTTTTCCTCCCACACCCCCCAATGTATATCAACTCCAAGATCGCACTACAGTGGAGGAAGGGCAAGAGGTTCCTTTCCTGGGGTACATTTTCATAGTTCTGAGAGTTTGATATAATGAAGATTCATTGAAGTCAGACTCAATGAAGTGGAATTTGATAATGTAAGTATTTGATGTTTTGAAGCTGACCTATATATATTATATACATATTCTGATTTACATGCTTCTCCAACAACTATTCATCTCTAATGTCTAATATAATGACTTATACCCTGTCTCCAGTTATAGTCACTATTTCTTAATGATTTAATGTTATTGCAAGTAATTTAATAATATTCAATGTGTAACCATCATTATGAAATAGCCATTTCAGTCATTCACTGCCTCAGCTACACATATTAG
Source organism: Protopterus annectens (assembly GCF_019279795.1). Lineage (NCBI taxonomy): Eukaryota > Metazoa > Chordata > Ceratodontiformes > Protopteridae > Protopterus > Protopterus annectens. Next base: position 1,870,540,023 of record NC_056728.1, read on the forward strand.
TTTGTGTTAATACAACATAAATATGATGTTCCTATCGCACAGCCTTGTGTATCTTCATCAAGGCATGGGTGTGATCAGACCATAATACTAAAAAGGAATTTCTTCATTGATTATTGTTCACTTTATGGAAACTCTAATTGACTCCATGTGATCATATGTGCATAACAAAAGCAGAGTGGTGAGCTAACTAAACTGTTGACAAACTATCATGAAAGTCATATTTTTCATTGCATTCTAAGTTCTTTAGCTTAAGACAGCACCCCATTGTCATTTTAAAGGAGTGTATGTATTAGACTGGAGCAGAAAACTGAGTGGATGGCTTGTTATGTTTACTACTTCTAAATAATGAACAGAAATCCAAATGATGCCAAAAGCAGTAAACTCCAAAATCACCAGAAAGACTGCACACAACCACTGTCCCAATTCCAATTTGAGTGTTTTAAAAATAATAATAGCCATGTTATAAATGAGGTAGTGATAATGTTTTTCATGTCACATTATGTTCTAAATAATGTTGTTTTGGTAGGTGAGTACAGGAAACCAGAGTGAGTGTTAAAGGATGGTATTTTAGATTTTAGATTTTATACAAAATCTTTGTTGGAGGAGGCAGGACGCTAAATTTGTTAGGCAGGGTGGATTATGGCTGACACTAGGAAACTGTGTACCCTGATGTCATTTTATACTGATAAAGATGTTGCTTGGGTGTGTTAACTGCATGCGGTAGATGAAAAAGTTTTCTTGTTCAGCAGTCAATGAATAACGCACAGTACTTATTCATGGAACTTACTTTAGGAAAAACCTTAATGTTGATAGGAAGCCTCTACTTCATATTAACAAAAAGACCTTCATCAGATATAAAAGTAACCTCAAGACATAATCCAGAGTCTAGATTAAAGACCATCCTGGACTGGGAAATAAAGGAGTAGTGACAACAATTGTATATGATGCAAATGTAGAGTGAGACAAAGATTTTCTTGTCAGAATTACATTTTAGACCCTTATTACTTCAATGATGCTTTAAATTACTTTATCCAATGTGTCAAGTCCTATTTCTGTGTTATATACACATGCTCAATTAAACGAAGTATATGCTAAATTATCAGCTTGTATATCACCAGAACTGAACTTCCTGCTGTCAGAAAGACCACAAAGACATAAATCATTTTTAAAGAACTCATGGGATAAAATTGCTGACACACAGTGAATTCCTACACAAAGCTTCAGAATATGTGCCTGACAGTCATTCCTACCTCAAAAAGTAAATAACCTGAAATAATTGCAGACATACAGTTGCTCACCTCCACTGTCATTATGGGAAGTAGAAACACATTACTTAAGATGCCTTACACATACATACAATGAAAAGCGTATTTTCTTTAAGGATCATGTGCAGCATTTTTACTTACCTGCAAGAAATAATCTTTATTCTGATTTAGCAGGAAGAGTGTTCTTCCCTGTGAATATCATTTATTTGAATATTCTAGTAATTGCTTTCATGATATTTTCACACTTTCGGCGTTCCACAGATTTCAACTGGTAGTGTTTCTTGACTACACATAATCATGCTTGTCACCTTGAAGACTTGATGCTGGGTCATTCCTGTCCTCCCTTCTTTCTTGTTGCCAATGCTCTTTGGACAAAGAAATTTCTTATTCTGTACTTTGTTCAGTCACTTGTCTTGGGACTATGTTTTGTAAGAGTGAAAAAGTCTGTGCTGCATTAGTAGGGAGACAGTGTGCAAAATGGTAAGTAAGTAATTAAGTAACTTAAGTAGTACTATGATGTAAATATTGGTCTTCTAACAGCTCTGTAAACTTCTTGCAGAATAATCAGTGATAAAGCAAACTGATCAGGTGGACCAAAGGCCAAAGTCAGGGACTAGTTTTGCTGTTTTACTTGTTAAGGTAGATAACAGCAACATGAGTTACATTATTTTACATTTTCAGCAGAATACAAAGTGTGAAAGTTGCATGTCTATCAAGGTATGGCCAGAAAACCAGTAAACCTGATGTGACGTCAGCATGGTGCAAAAAAGTGGAACTTCCTGCATAGGACACTGCAAAAAACAGAGTATGTCATTGCTGCAGATGGCTAATGCAAGGTATCAAAACTTATGTCTCTACAGGGGTTGGTAATATTCTGTTTCATTTTCTAAAACTGTCTTTCCCAGGAGACTATTCCTATTTGGAGATAAACAGAATTTTTCTGAGAGGGTTGTGTCCAATCTATGAAAAAAAAATGCCTGTTTAGTTGCTTCCTTATGAATAGAGAAGAACATATAGCTTTTAATCATCAGACTTTCTTAACCACCATTTACAAAAATAATGAGCAGATCTGCACATGCGTAGCCACCAAAGTATTTCAAAGATCACAAGTTGGTGTCCAAGACACAAAATGGAATCTGCCAAGAGTCAGCGTCAAACCTGCGGTGCTGCAGCAAGAAAACACATTTTTCATAGCCATAGCCCTAGGCAAGTGTACTGGGGTATTATATTGTGTCTTCAATAAAGCCTTTGGTTTTGTTTCACATTCTTTGCTTAGACTAAAATGGCTTACTAGTAACCTTTCAGGCACTTAACTAATTATGTCTCAGAAAGGTATCTCAACATAAGTGAAAAAGGATGTTATCTGGACTAACAGCTGTAATGAGCAAGTCCTCTTAATAACTGTCCTTGGATCACTGTCAGTTATGTGGCAGAAGTGTGAAACCCTACCTATCACAAGACATCCAGGAAAGATTGCTCTCAAGTCTTCACTTACTAGTACTTCATAACTAGCCAGCAAACTACAAAAGTCCTTTCAGCAACTAGAACAAGTTATTTATTTTACTTTGTTTACCAGGAAAGTCCAACTGGGCAAATTCATCTTTCCAGTTATGGCCCAGGGAGAAAGGCCCAATGCAACATTACATGTTTAACAAATAGTACTGTACAGAACCAAATAGTAATAATTTCCAGGGTAAACTAGAAAAATAACAGTAGAAATGCTACATCTACAAATGTGAGTGATACATGAACAATGTAGATAAGAGGGTATTAACAGTTGGATTAAAGAAGTGGAATAAGTCATAATTGTTATATATGGTTTCACTCATCTACTGATTGCAACTGAAAGAAACACCAAATATGGAAGTCTGGTTAAATACATTGATGGTGGGTACATAAACGAATAGGATGTGAGAATAGGATGAGAAGATGTGGACGAGTGATCTGATGGAAAAAGGTGAAAAAATAACAGCCCATCTCAATACCAAAAGACTGCCAAATTCCAGTAATCACTGCCACTCAGGTAAAAAACACACTCTCCAAAGCCAAGAATACAGCATCCATGGGACCAGACAACATCCTAGGCTGTGTACTGCATGAACTACAAAATGAACTGGCACCTCACCTATGTGTCATGTTTAATCATTGCCTCACCTCAGGCTTCATGCCCACAGAGTGGCGTACATTTACAGTCATCCCACTCCCAAGGGGGGATCAACTTTGGATCCTGGGAACTACCGTTCCATCAGTCTGACAAGCCTGATCTGCAAGGCCATGAAACAGATTATCATGGAACTTATAAACAAAGACATTGGCAACCTTCAAACACTGGACCCCACCCAGTTTGGGTTCGTAAAGGGCGATTTTGCCTCCTGAACCTGATTGACTTCTTCAAATCAGTCTCCAGAGCAGTGGATGAGGGTAAGGTGGTTCACACAGCCTACCTGGATTGTGCCAAGGCTTTTGACACTATCCCCCACTCTAGAATCATAGATAAACTTACTAAGCTGGGCATTAATCCCTACATCACTTGATGGGTTGCAAACTGGCTTACTGACAGAGCACACACTGTAAAAGTAGCCAACTTCAAATCCAGCTCCAGACAAGTGACAAGTGGTGTACCACAGGGTTCTGTCCTGGAACCACTCTTGTTTGGCATCTACTTCTCTGAAGTACAGGCCAACACTAAGGGACTCTGGCTTACAAAGTTCGCAGATGACTGCAAGCTGGGAGCCATTATTGAATCCCCAAATGATGTGGATATACTACAAAAGGGCCTTACTGAAACAGATACCTGGTGCCAGAGCCATGGGCTCAAGCTAAATGTTAAAAAATGTATAGTTGTCCTCTTTGGGAAAAAACACATACGTGTGAACTACCACATAGGTGGCAGTATACTAAACACCAAAAGTGTCATAAGAGACCTAGGGACACAGGTGGATAGTGGTCTCACCTTTGATAACCACATAGCCACAACAGAAAATCCTTCTATGTGGGCACACCTCATCACTAAGGGCTTTTCATTCAGAAAAAAAGGAGGTCATTGTCCCTCTGTATTCATCCCTCATTAGACCCATTATAGAATACAATGCCCCATTTGGTATGTACCTCACAAGACATCTGCAAAAACTAGAAAGGCCACAGAAATACCTCACAAAAAGAATCACAGGCCTAAAGCAGATGCCTTATGCTGACCGTCTAAAGAAATTCCAACTATACTCTGTCGCATATCTCCTACTCCGAGGTGATCTCTGCCTAACAAATAAGGTCATGTCAAACCCAGAGTTGTTGGACATGCTACACTTAAAGAAATCCCAATCCCTCTGAGCCACATGCTCCAGGGATCTTAACCTTGTCATCACTCTGAATAGAACATGCTGGAGGGATAGGTTCCTGATCCAGAGACTCCCCATACTCTGGAATAGGCTGCCCAGACATGTCAGGCTTAGTCTCTCAATGGCTCTCTTCAAGATGGACCTTGACGGTTGGATGGGAGATAGGAAATTCAGCCCAGGAATCACATCAGTAGCCCTGCTAGATAGGGATCCAGGAAAGTAAATATTTCTGGGAAGCAATAACCAGGGAATCATTATGGCTAGGCTTGTATAGGCCCTAGGGCCGATAGCCTAGTACCTACCTATGAACCTATGAACCTATTAGAGTTTTTTTTTTTATTTCTAAGAAAGTCATCGAGAGAAAGGAGAACTCAGCATAGTGATTAGTGTACTTTTGATTTTAATATGTTGTTAAGCATGAGCATACGCAAGATGCAATCGTGTTGTTTGAGTCTCTGCTTGAAATAATTTATATTTTCAAGTTGTCTTACAGCTAATGGGATGGCATTCCATAGCTTCCCAACACAGTATAAATGCAGTGATTCACCTGCACCATTGTTGTATTTGATAAAGTTTAGAAGAAGTTTATTATCAGAGCAAAGGTCTCAAGTTAACGTGCAGTACATTAACATGGACATAACAGAAGAACTGTTTTCCGGTTTATATATCAAATTGTGGTTTGTGAGTAGCTGGGTTGTGTCATGAGATAGTTCAAGCCAATTTAGTTGTTTTAAGCTGATGTTAAAATAGTAAATAGGTTCATAGGTTCATAGGTTCATACTAGGCTATCTGCCCGAGGGCATTTACAAGCCTAGCCCATAGTTTTGTGGCTTAAGCCACCCCTTTAGTATGGGGAACTATACCCATTATTTTGCTGTGCCTCTGTTGAGCAGTGACACTGAGGTAATCCCTGGGGTATATCTGCGATCTCCCATCCATTGGTCAAGATTTCTCTTGAACAAGGCCAGCGAGGTGCTCTGCCTCACATATACCGGGATTTTATTCCACAGCATAGGGAGTCTTTGGGTGATGAATCTATCCCTCCAGCACGTCCTATTAATAGCCGTGTCGAGGTTTAAGTGTCGCGCCCTTGTGGCTCTGACGGATCTAGATTTTTTGAGGTGAAGCATATTCATCAAATCTGGGTTTGACATGGCCTTGTATGTTAGGCAAAGGTCACCTCTGAGCAGCGGTAGCGACTGAATAGAGCTGGAGTTCTTTCAGTCGGGCAGCATAGGACAGATGTTTGAGACCCTTTATCCTTTTGGTGAGGAACTTTTGTGGCCTCTCCAGCTGCTGCAAGTGTCGGGTCAGATACATTCGAATGGGGCATTGTATTCAATCATTGGTCTGATGAGTGATGAGTATAGGGAGACTATGACCTCCCTTGATCTAGATGAGAATCCCTTCATGATAAGGTGGGCAATGTAGAAGGTCTTCCTAACTACTTTAGCTACATGGGTGTCGAATGACAGACTACTATCAACCTGGGTCCCCAGGTCCCTGATAACTTCTTCTGTACTCAGTGGATTGCCACCTATTTGGTAGCTAGGGGTAACCTTGTTTTTCCCGAAGGGTATGACTATGCATTTTTGGCATTTAACTTTAGGCCATGGCTCTGGCACCAGTTATCCATTTCTGTGAGACCCTTCTGAAGGATATCTGTGTCAGATGTGTTTTCTACTATGGCCCAGTTTGCAGTCATCTGCAAACTTTGTCAGCCATAACCCTCCTGTGTTTGCTTGTACTTGGAAAAGTAGATGCCAAACAAGAGTGGGCCCAGGACTGAGCCCTGTGGTACACCACTTGTGACAGGCTTTGAGTCTGACATGGCGCCAGCAACTCTGACCCTGTGGGTTCTGTCACTCAGCCAGTTTGCAACCCATCTTGTGATGTATGGGTTAACATTTAAGCTGATGAGTTTTTCAATGATACCCGAGTGGGGTATTGTATCAAAGGCCTTAGCCAGATCGAGGTAGGCTGTATGGACTGCCTTTCCCTCATCAATGGCTTTGGTGACTGTTTGAAAAAGTCAACCAAGTTTAGAAGGCATGATCTGCCTTTGACAAAGCCAAACTGGGATGGATCCAAAGTCTGCAAATTCCCTATGTCTTTATTTATGAGGTCCATTATGATCCTCTCCATGGCTTTGCAGATAAGGCTTGTCAAGCTAATGGGACGGTAATTTCCAGGGTCGGTGGAGGCACCGCCTTTGTGAAGTGGGACCACAGTTGCAGTGCGCCACTCCCTGGGTACATATCCAGAGGTAAGACTATGATTAAACAGCTGTCCTAGCTGTGGGTTTAATTCCTCGTTGAGTTCGTGGAGCACACAGCTGTTACTATTTTATTGTTAACAGGCATGTAGTTTGTTTTGGGGGGCTGAATAAAAATTTGTATGTATTGGTGATGCATAGAAGAGTGATATCTGGATGGAGAGTTTTGCTATCGTTTTCCTAGCTGCACATACCTTTCAACTTCTTAGCACAAGAAATCTGGACACAAGCAAAAATAATGGTGGGACAAAGACTCTAAAATAGGGGCAGATTTTAAATATTACTGCTATAAACTTATAAAGTTACTAGAATAATAGGTTTTGCATTGGCATGCATTTTCTAAAGGATATGAAATCTGAAACTCAAATGTCTATCATTATTTAGTGGTTTCAATCTTCGGCTGCGGTGGTGCAGCGGTTAGCATTGCTGCCTCACAGCAAGAGGCTCTCTGGTTCGATTCTTGGCTGGGGTGCCTTCTTTGCAGAGTCTTCATGTCCTCCCTGTGGCCACGTGGGTTTCCTCCGAGTGCTCCGGTTTCCTCCCATATCTCAAAGACATGCTGTAGGTGACCTGGACACTCTAAATTGGCCCTAGGTGTGAATGTGTGCATGTGTGTGACTTCCATGGAAGGTTGGGTGATGGGCTGGCAACTCGACACCTAAAACTCTACTGCCAATCATGAGCAGACAGGTTATCTGCTGTGGCGACCCCTAACCAGGAAAAGCCAGAAGAAGAAGAATTTTCAATGATTTTCTAGAAAACCACAAATTTTATGAGGAACCGACCAAAAATATGAGGCAAAAATCTGAACATTCTGCGAAAATCGTGAAAGTTGAGAACTATGTAGCTGTATATGAGAGATGTTTTGCCTCTTTAAAGTATTCTCAGTTTTTTATGAGTACACTTTATTACCTGTTGAATGCATGTCATAGTTTAAATAACTGTCTGTTGTAACTCCAAGTAGTTTAGTGTAGGACTATTTCTATGGTGCTGTTATTGTTTGAAGTAATAGTAAACATACAATCATGTTTGGAAAATCATGTGGGAGTGAATAGCATTAATTTGATTTTTTTAGCTTTTAGGAGCAAGTTTTCATTTTCAAATATGTGTCTGGAGCATTTTCCACGTGCCTCCACTGAAAATTGGCTTCATTCCAAGTTGGACTTTCCCAGTTAACAAATGTTAAATAAATAAAATAAATAAACTATTTTTCAATTGATGACAGATTCCTGATTGTTTTCTGTAAGTTCTTGAGAGCTGCTACTGAGTAAATGGGGGTATATTTACATACTGCACTATGGTGACATGTTTTGTGATAGTGCAGAAATTGCTAATGAATATATTAAATAACAGTGGCTCTAAGACTGATCTTTAGGCACTCCAACAGTAGCATGTAGGAAAGGTGGCGATTCATGCTGACAATTCAGTGCCTGTTCCCTGTTGGTGAGGTAACTACAAAACCTGGAGAGAACTGAAAGGGAGACCACTCAGAGAGTTTTGTGTGAGAGATGGCATCAACAGCTTTAGACAGATAAAAGAAGAGAGAGGAGTCTAGGTTGGTTGATAATACTGGTGAAACTAAGGAGGACTGGAGTTGCGCTGTGGTTTGAATGGAATCCATGCTGGGTGGCAGAGTAAGGTTATTTTTGCATGGGTATCTAGTGAGTTGTGAATTAGTATGTTTTTGTCTCTAGAATTTTTGATAGGAGTAATAAAAAGGCTATGGGTTTGTAGTTGGTGAAATCAATGGAGTATCCACCTTTGTGAAGTGGTATGATGTCAGATTTTTTTCAGATAGTGGGTATACGGTTTTCTTTTAAAGAGCAGTTTATTAGAATAAGACTGAGTAAGTCAGGGTATCCGCTGCAAAGTCAGTCTGGTGTATTTGCCTGGCATGTTGTCTGTGGCAACCACAGATGCTTTTAGAAGTATTTTTTTTTTATGTCTGAGGTAGAAACAGGTTAAAAGGAGAAGGATTCTAACAGTTTGTTAAGGAATGGAAGGATGAAGGGAGGGGTCAAGATATATGATTCACTAGACAAATAAATGACTGAATGAAGTGAGCTTTGAGTTGAGAAGCAATACTGTCTGAGTTATTATTAGTTGTTGGTGTTAGGTAGCAGTATGGCTTGGATGTAGAAGATTTTTATGAAACTCTGGAATAACTTGAATTTGTATCTAGTCTTTCTACTTCACTATTTACTAACTTATGCAAAATAATTTTCAGTAACAGTCAGAAAAGTCTACACAACTCAGTGTCTCAACTATCACACAATGGATTCCTGGAATACCTTACCAAATGCAGCTGTGGCCAGGGCTGTCTTCTTCCAATCTTAACTTTTAGAAGTCTTGTCAATCTAAACTATATAAAGCTACTCAGTCATTGACAATCTTTCATCTATTTAAAACAATAAAAGATGTCCAAATGGATTGTGGCATAGTACCATGTGGTGTATGAAACTTTGAGACATGTTCCTTTAAACTCCAGCTACAACATCCCCATCTGTACCTAAGTGAAACCAGATTGTCATTGAGCAGGAAGATATTTCATAGGATCATAGAAGGTTACTAGGCTAATAGGCCTGGGGCCCTTAAAAGCTTAGCAAAGAGTTTATCCCTAAAAAAGAAACCTCAGTCTGCACCTGTCAGTAAGGGACATAGGTGTAACCCCTGGGACAAATTTGTGGTTTCCTATCCACTCATCAAGGTTACGCATGAAGAGGGTCAGCAAGGTGCTCTGCTTGACATGTATGGGATGTCTATTCCAGAGACGGGGCAGCCTCTGGGAGACAAACCTGTCTCTCCAGCAGGTTTTGTTGATGTTGCATATTTGATTTAGGCCTTTTAAGCAGGCAATGTGCAAGGACTTAGATTTATGGATATGGAGCATCTCTTGCAGGGCAGGGTCTGATATTGTTTATGTATGAGCAATCTGTACGATACTGAGTAATGTGATAGTGATTTGAACCTGTCCACATAAGACAGGTGTTGGAGGCCATGGATTCTTTTTGTGAGGTATTTCTGTGGCCTTTCCAGTCGGTGCAGGTGTTTGGAGAGGTACATACCAAACAGGGCATTATACTCAATTGTTGGCCTAATGCAGTGGTGCACAACCTTTTTGTGGGGAGGGCCATAACACAAATTCTTAATGCATCTGTAGGTCATCTCAAAGCATAGTAAGTCGTTATGAGTTAACAATAGGTACAGGTGATTGGCATTTTTACTTAACAGAGCAGTCATGAAATTGCCTGTTTTCTACATCAGCTTTGTGTTTAACTTTATTCTGGCTTGTAGCCATGACGTATTACAAACTCTTGCAGAAAGTTACTACTGTTTACAGACTACAAATTATAAACAACAAAGAATAGTTACTTCCGCAGCTAAAATTAGAGGTGTGCACAACTGCAGTCAATTAGGTAAGTAAGCACGTGCTGGAAAGTATGCATGACTGGAGTAAGGCATGGCATTTTTTCGCTTTTTTAAATTTTTGGTTACTCTCTGGGTGGCCAGATGGTATTGCTTCAAGGGCTGGGTTTGGCCCCAGGGCAGACATTGTGCACCACTGGCCTAATGAGTGAGGAGTACAGAGAGGCATTATATTGCCACTAGGTGGTGATATATTCCCACTCATTGTATTAGGCAATTTTCAATAATGTTTCCCTGCTCCCTGCAACTCTAAGGCCTGTTGTTTTTCCCATTGTTTTTTGCCCAATTGTGTCTCCTGTTCAAGTCTCCTTGAATTAGACTAAACCTTAACTCATACATAATATACCTCCGAGCTTGTTAGTACCTTTGACTGCTCGAGAATGCCTGTATGACTGATTGTTTTTGTTGGTCTTTTCTGCTCCTTCCTCCTTCTCAGCATTGTCTCACTTTGGATATTTCCTCCACCTCCACTCATTTCACTCAGTCCCTTCCCCCTCTCCTCAGTACTGTCTTCCTTTGAATAGTTTCCCCACTTCCACTCATTTCACTCAGTCCCCTGCCCTCTCCTTCCCCTTCCTCTCTCCTAAGTCTATATCTAGTGGTGCTACCTGTGGCGCCATTTCTTTTTAAATTAACATTCTTACCCCTCAGTCACTGCTGCAATACACTGCGTGTGTGTTTGCCATAAGTTACAGTGCCTAATTACTTTTGTATTTGCTAAACAGCTTTGTATAATACATTTTGGTCTTACTGCTCTGTTCATTGCTCTGTAATTACACAGTTACTGTTGCCAGTTCTCATTGTTTGCTCTGTGCCTGACTTGCTCTACTTTTGTTGTATCCTCGACTGTTTTTGCTATTTAATTACAAATGTAAGTTTACTAATTGTTTTTTGCCTAAAATTACCATCCCTGTGGTACTTGCTAAACAGTGTGGAACCTCTCCACCTGTGCACAACCTGGTCAGAACTACCCTAATTAGTTTGCTTTCCTAATGTGTATGAGTGTTTAAATGTGATAACTGAAATGCTCCTGCTTGGCAAATGCTTACAATTGTACTATATCCTTACCTACATCCTCCCAGGTCAGAGCCTGCTCATCTAAGCTCGCTCTTAAATGTGTGTGGGCATTTTATGTGTTTAGCCTGTGCTTCTGTTTAGTATTTGACATTTCTGCTTTGCTACCTGACCTAACTGATTCCTACAATACAGTTTAATAGCATACCATACTTTCAAAAGCAGGTAATGCTTAGAGCATGTCCAGCAGTGCCTTCCTCCAATACAGTGTATTGTAAAATATATTTCAGTCCTGCTATGATACCACACATTCAATGTGCCCTGGTATTACCAAACAATTCAGTCTGACCCCTCCTATTAATATAACAGAAGTTTGACAAATACAGATAGCCCCAATACATACAGGATCAAAACGCAGTACCACCAATCACGTAATGTGTTGTTCCTCTGACTAGCTCTTGCAACTAGTGTGGACAAAGGGAGATATACAAAATATTATCTACACTAATGCCATATGTGTGCAATACTTCTGCTGAGGTCACTTCTGGCCATAAAATGCATTAGCTCCTGCTGTACTCTGGTATCTGCAAAGTGAATAAGCTGATGTTGTCAGCTCTTATAGAACAACTTGTATATGTATATGCTCACTATATAGTGAATAAGTTCCCGCTGTTGTTGATTCTCCTAGAGCAACTCAGTTTTGCATTTGCACCCATTGCCTATTGAATTGCATTTAACTGTGCTGTTTCCATCTAATGCTTTTATTTCTCCTTGGAACTGCTCTCATATTTATATTCTGAACCCTCTTTCCCTCTTCTTTTCTGCTGTACTTATCACATGTAACTGGATCTCTCCAGCCTATCCTATTACTGCCTCTTTCAGTTATCCTATGCCTCTGTATTAAAGTACTTCTTTCTCTTTTTCAGTTCTCTTGGGTATTTTTCTCTCTGCCCCCCCTCCCCCACCTTCTACAGCTCCATTTAGACAGAAGAATATACCTCCCAAAGAAGAAATCCGGGGATATTCTGAAAAATAAACCCCCTCCATCTGCATGTATGTGCAATGCTCTTTGTTAAAGCTTATTTTTAAGGTGTTTGTATTGTTGCTAACACACAGTATGCACACTAACAGTTCTGCAGCAGTCCCCTTTCCCAACTCTCTCCCCACCTGCCACTTCACTCCCTGTAATAGGTAGATTCTGCATTTTACTTTTCTCAGGAATTCCACTGGGTCTCTTCTGCTCCTTCCTCCTTCTCAGCTCTGCCCACTCTGTTCACCCTTCGGGCTCACTCCACTCTCCTACCCTGCCCCAATTCCCACCCACCCCCAGTGCCTGTAAACTTATAACCCCAAAACCACACCCCCTCAAGCATTCAGCCTATCTGAACAATCCCCACCCATCTCTTCATCCACTAGTCCTTGCTGTTTCCACTACCCACAAACCTCCTCCTACCTATTCTTACCTTTCCTCCTTCCCCATTTTTACTACCAAAAACCTCACACCACTTTACCTTTTGCTAATTCCTTCTCCCTTCTGCACATCCTCACTGCATACTATAATCTTATACTACCATGTAAATCAAACCTACACATGTTCTACCATTAATATGTCTATCTTTCCTCCTCTACTGCCTAATCTATCTTACCAGACTACCTGATTTTCTTACTTCCCTCCCTATCATGCAACTTCAATATATGCCTTAAAAGAATCTCACCTCTCAACTTATATCTCTCCTTACCACTGTTACTATAGTAACACACTCCTCTTTACTAGAAAAATTCTTCCTGATATCTGTAATACAGTCCTAGTCCGTCACAATCCATACTTCTCCAGCTACCCTGCTCTCAACTCCAACTCCAAAGAATCTAAAGACCTTGCCTCCTTCCTACTCCAACTAATAAATCCTCCTCTATGGTGACATACATTCTAATCCTGGACCCTCAGACAATCATGCTTCTAACCATAGCTTGTCTTCCTCACTCTCTCATCATAAATCTCTCCTTTTTTTACCATTAACACCTAATGTTTATGCAATAAACTTCCAACCCTTCATGCCTGGCTATCACATTGCCACCCTGACATTCTCTCTGTCACTGAAACATGGCTAAAACCCCACATAAAAAACTCCAAAATTACCCGTCCCAACTACAACATCATAGGAAATGACAGAACTCTAAAGAGAGGTAGTGGAGTAGCTCTACCTTTCTCCTCCTCTCTAACAGTGACACCCTTTACCAAGCCTATACCCAATTCACAACAGTTGAACTAACCCTGGCCCTCCTAAAAATTAATAACCATAAAAACATATGTAGAGCTTCTCTTTATATTCCACCAGGAAATAACATCCCCATTCTTGAAGATATCCTGTCTTGGTTCTCATCCAAAATAAACAATGAAACTATACTCCTAGGTGACGTAAATATAAACTGGGCTTCTATTCAATCACCTACATCACCTCAGAATATAAACCTATACAACTACACCCAAATAATTACCTCTCCTACCAGATTTAATAAAGATAACAACTCTGGTAGTATTTTGGACTGGATATTAGTTTCTCACCCCAACTCCATTTCTGACAATGGCACCCTATCTGACTTCATCAGTGATCATCTCCCTGCCTTTGCTCATCGCTCACCATCCTCCCTCCATCTTCACTACAACTACATAACAACTCGTACCCTAAAAAAACCTCAACACTCTAGCTTTCTCTGACTCACTAAAACATATGAATTGGAACCCTGTAAAAACTCTCCCTCTTGACGACGCTGTTACATACTTCAGTACTACATTCAATAACCTACTAGATAGCTCCGCTCCCCCCAGAACTAAAATAATCAAAACCAAATCTACCCCTTGGCTAACTAAAGCAACTATTACACTCATGCATCTCTGAGATAAATTTTGAAGCATTACCAAAAATCTATAAACACCTAATACCCTTATTGAGTATAAGCAACTTCGTAATAAAGTGAAAAAACAAATTGCTTTAGACCAAAAATCCTACTACTCCAAGCTTCAAAACAATCATAGATCAGACCCCCAAAAATTTTGGAACAGTATATCTGCTCTCCTTTCTCCTGGCAAAAAAGACAATCCCTGCCCTGACCCTAACTCTCCAGATAATATCTTAGATACCCAATTCAACTCTTCCTTTTTTGATTCAATAGCAAAGCTCACCACATCATTCTCCAATAACACAATTCCACACTCATTCCACACCACCTGCCTCTCTACACCTGTCTCTCTACACACCATAAAAAAACTTCTACTAAAACTAAAACCATGGTCTCATGCCCCAGACAACCTTCAATCTAAGTTTTTTAAGCTAGCTGCAGATGGCATAGCCCTTCCCATCACCATACTTATCAACTGTTCAATCCAAGAATCCTATGTACCCGAAAGCGTTCATCATTCCTCTTCACAAAGGAGGCAAAAATACTGAAATCTCCAACTTCAGTCCTATAGCCGGCCTATTACTTACCTCAAAAGTCCTTGAAAAATGCATACACTTGCAACTCCTTCCCTACCTCCTGGACAGCAAACTTCTTTCTCCAACACAACATGGATTTAGACCTGGACATAATACTACCACTGCCCTTCTCTCCTTCCTTGACATCATCAACCGTGCCCGAGTCTCTGTCAACATTGTATCTACCCTTCTCCTAGACTTATCAAAGGCCTTTGATACTGTTTCCCGCAAACTTCTCTTGTCCAAACTCTCTTTTCAGTCTCTTCCCCTCCTCTATTAACTGGTTTTCCAGTAACCTTTCTAATAGACAACAAGCTGTCAAGTGGAACAATAGAACCTCTTCCTTCCTTCACACTCCAACAGGAGTTCCACAAGGCTCTATACTGGGTCCCTTACCCTTTAACATCTTCAATAATAATTTTCATCAATGCATTCCCAATACCAAACTTATCCAATATGCGGATGATTCCACCATAATTTGCTATGCTCAATCTCTCCCCTAACTCGAGCAACTAACACAAGATGCCTTCTCTTGTACCGAGTCTTGGATGCTGAATGATCACCTTGTTCTCAATGCATCCAAAACCAAAATAATGATCCTTTACCCCATCTAAAAATACCTCTATCAATAAAAATTCCTTCTCTATAGTCAGTCAGAATAAGATTCCGATTGAAATAGTTTCCCATACAAAACTTCTAGGTTTAAAGTTTGACATTCATATACAAGCTAGAATTATGAAAACACACCAAAAGCTCAGAATGCTGTATTGCCACAGCCATTATCTCAGTCCCTCATCCAAACATATACTCTCTATTTCCTACCTCATCCCCTCTCTCTTGTATGACGCCCCTCTCTTCACCAGCCTTCAATCCCCCCTAAAGTCAAAACTGTCATCCTGTTACAAAACAATCTCTAAGTTTGCTACTGTGACCAAATCCTACTCCCACCACTGTGATGCACTCCACTCTTTGAACTGGCTAGAACTTCCCCACTAATTCTTTTGCATTCAACTGCTAACTGATCAAAAACTCATTTTTAAACCCTCTAACTGCCCTTCCCTCTCCTTCATACTCACCTTGCATCATCCTGACAGACTACTCAGGTCCAGTAACCAGAATCTTCTCGAAGTGTACAAACCCTTATGCTCACCTGGGCAATTTCTCCAGTCTTTCTCCCTTGCTCGTCTATGGAATTCATTTACCCCCACATTCGAATCACCCAAAATTACTCTGCCTTCAAGACCATGCTCCATTCCCATCTCTCTGCTCACTGGGAATGCTCATGCTCTCAGCCCACCTGACCCCTTCTATATCATTTCTATTCCCCCATGCTTTTTTCTCCTTTCTCATAACTCACCCTAGTGACTCCCTTCATTTCATTTCCACTCCCTCTCCCTTTCCTCCTTTCTCATAACTCACCCTAGTGACTCCCTCCCTTTCATTTCCACTCCCTCTCCCTTTCTCCTTTCTCATAACTCACCCTAGTGACTCCCTTCATTTCATTTCCACTCCCTCTCCCTTTTTCCTTTCTCATAACTCACCATAGTGACCCCCTTCATTTCATTTCCACTCCCTCTCCCTTTCCTCCTTTCTCATAACTCACCCTAGTGACTCCCTTCATTTCATTTCCACTCCTTCTCCCTTTGTTCCTTTCTCATAACTCACCCTAGTGACTCCCTTCATTTCATTTCCACTCCCTCTCCCTTTGTTCCTTTCTCATAACTCACCCTAGTGACTCCCTTCATTTCATTTCCACTCCCTCTCCCTTTGTTCCTTTCTCATAACTCACCTTAGTGACTCCCTTCATTTCATTCCCACTCCCTCTCCCTTTTTCCTTTTTCATAACTTACCATAGTGACTCCCTTCATTTAATTTCCACTCCCTCTCCCTTTTTCCTTTCTCATAACTCAACCTATTCCCCTTTCACTGTTCTACTCTCCTCCTCTAATTCTTCCGCCCACTCACCTTATGAAACTTTGAGTGTATAAATGCGTGCACTCCAATTACACTTATGTACTCCAAAATACTTATGTTTTAATTTTTTTCAATACTATGTTACAACACTTTCCTCAAATGTTATTATTCTGTCTTGTATTTTACTGTGTTGCTCAAATGTTATTATTCTGTCTTCTATATTACTGTGTTTTCCTAGTTTTAGAAAATTGTATTGTAGTTGTTAACTTTGTTGATATTAGCTTTGCAATAATTGTATATGGAGCTTTTCTCTCCGTGCCTCCTTTGAAAACGGACTCATTCTGGTCCAATGGACTTTCCAGGTTAACAAACTGCAAATAAATAAATAATAACCTCTTTTCTTTCTGGATGCAATCCCTTTATTTAAGAGATGAACCAAGTAAAAGGCCTTTCTGACCACTGCCGCTATATGATGGTCGAATGTGAGGTTGTTGTCTACCTGAGTACCCAGGTCTCTCACCACAGGTTGTGTGCTTAGGGGGTTGCCATTGATGTGGTAATCAGTAGGGGGCATGTTTTTGCCATATGGTATGATAATAAATGTTTTTTCATTTCATTTAAGGCCACAACTTTGGCACCAGTTATTTGTTGCTGTGAGACCATCTTGCAGTATGTTAACATCATTTTAGTTGTCAATGACAGCACCTGACTTCAGTCATCCACAAACATGGTCAGCCACAGGCCTTTTGTCTTTACCTGGACCTCTGAGAAGTAGATGTCAAACAGTAGGGGTCCTGGGACAGATCCCTGGGGAACACCACTAGAGACAGGTCTGCTTTCGGAGGTGGAGGCACCTATTTTGACCTTGTGGGTCCTATTGGTGAGCAAATTGGCCACTCAACTGATGAGATATGGATTTACACCAAGTTGCATTACCTTTTTGATGATGTCCATATGGGGGATTGTGTCAAAGGCCTTGGCCAAGTCAAGGTAAGCTGTATGTACTGACTTTACCTCACCCAGGGCCTTGGTGACAGTCTCGAAGAAGTCAACCAGGTACAGCAGGCAATATCTGGCCTTGATGAATCTGAACTTGGTGGGGTCAAGTGCTTGGAGATTGCCTATGTCCTTGTTTATAATATCCATAATAATATGCTCCATGGATTTTCAGATCAGACTTGTCAAGCTAATGGGGTCAGTAGTGGCACCACCTTTGTGCAAGGGGATGAAAATGTCAGTTCTCCACTCTGCTGGAATGAAGCCTTTACTTAAGCTGTGGTTGAATAGGGTGCTAAATGGTGAAGCTAGTTTTTGCTGGAGATGATGCAAAATACAGTCTGGGATACTATCAGGTCCCAAGAAAGCTGTGTTCTTTGCCTTGGATATGGCCTTTAACACTTGATCTACGGAGATGTGAGGTGCGAAACAACTATCGGGGATGTCGAAAGGGCCTTTGGGAGGGATAGCTGGGTGAAGTTTGCACTGAACCTGTCTGCTAGCAGGTTGGCTAAGTCAACAGGATCAGTGTAAGTGTTACCATTAAGTACTAATTCAGAACAAACCCGGGCTTTGCCATGGAGGTTCCTGATGTAACTGAAAAAGGCTTGGTGGTTTCCCTTTGATTCGAGTCTAGTTTCAAATCATAGTTGGCTTTGGAGGTTTTCACTAGTGATCTAATTTGCTTGTTGAAGTTGAGGAGGGAGATTTTTCAATTTGGAATTTGGTCGTTCTTACCCTTGGACAACAGACTAATTAAAATGCTTAAAGAACGTGTGTTGCAACACCTAGGGGATATCAGGAGAAAGAACTCCTTAAGTGCCATTTGTAAACATGTTAAATCTAGTAATGGGCATTCCTTTAATGTTACTGTCATTGAAATTATCAAAGATGGTATTAGGGGTAGTGATATAGTTAATAAAACTGAATTGGCAAAAATGAAATGTATTGCTGCCTTACAGGCACATAGACTACCTGGTTTAAATGTTACTATACCTTAAAAACCTGCACTGAAAGTTCATCCTTTGCCTCATTGAATTATTAGGTTTTTGATTGGTTGTGCTTTGTTTTAAATGGGAGTTTGATTTTAAAGTTAATAAGATCTGATGAAGCACTCTGTGTGAAAGCGCTTATCCTGTTTATACATTTTTCATTGTTTTATTAAAGTGATTTTATGCACCAAGCCTTGGTGGTAGGTTTGTTTTTCCCATTTATATATTTTGTCTTCATAACTAACTGACCTTTAGTCGTGCGCATTGCTATTTCTCCTTTGTTTTAGAAAAGGCGATAAATTTAATCAGGCTACTAACAAGAAGTAATACATGCAGCAGAATAAGAGCACTTGAACACCACAACCTGTGAGAGATGCACTTATCTAGCCAAAATGGAGGTAAAGCTCTCTCCAACCAAGACTGAACTTGACAGTCAAGAGGAAAGGCCTCAAACTTAACGCCAAAAAATGTATAGTCATCCCCTTTGGGAAAAACAAAGTACCCACAAATTATCACGTAGACAATAACCCACTGAATACGGAAGAAGTAATCAGAGACCTGGGGACTCAAGTCGATAGTGACCTCTCCTTTGACAACCATGTTGCCAACGTGGTCAGAAAGACATTCTACCTTGCCCATCTCATCATGAAGGGATTCTCATCCAGATCAAAGGAGGTCATTGTACCTCTATATTCCTCCCTTGTCAGGCCCATGATTGAATATAATGCTCCATTTGGGATGTATCTCACCCGGCACATGCAACAACTGGAAAGACCCCAGAAGTACCTCACCAAGAGGATCATAGGTCTCAAACATGTGCCTTATCCAGCTAGATTAAAGAAACTCCAGCTCTATTCAGTAGCATACCGCCTGCTCAGAGGTGATTTGTGCCTAACATATAGGGCCATGTCCAACCAAGAACTGATGGACATGCTCCATCTCAAAAATCCAAATCCACCAGAACCACGCGAGCTAAAGATTTCAACCTCTGCACAAATATGAATAGGACATGCTGGAGGGATAGATTCATAACACAGAGGTTACCCATACTCTGGAACAAAATCCCAGTTCATGTGAGACAGAGCCCTTCATTGGCACTGTTCAAGAAAAATCTCGATGCATGGATGGGAGATCACAAGTTTACCCCGGGAGTCACCTCAGTATCACTACTAGACAGAGGTATAGTTTACTAAATAATGGGGTCCCACATGTGTCACTACTAGAGAGGCGCAACTATATAATACGGGGTGGCGGAAGCCACATCACTGTTGGCTAGGCTTATAAATGCCCCCGGGCAGATAGCCTAGTACACTACTATGAAACTATGAAACTTGCACCACACCACACTCATGACATAGTCCCACTAAACCTACACTACCAAAATCCACAAGTAGAAACACAAAAACATTCACAGAGGCTCTCAATAATAATCTGCTCAAGCAACAGAGACCTCCAAAGCAGAAACGCAAGCAACCTCCATCCCCCAACACAACCCAAATGACACATAGCCCACAGACGCAGTCTGCCACTCAACCACAGCCCATAAGGCAAAACAACGTACCCAACACACTAGTCATAGGTGACTCTATAGTCAGGCACACTGATGTCCCACTCACCAGGCTAAACAAGGAGAAGGTTACTCTCAGCTGTCTGTCGGGTGCCAGGATCCGCCACATAACCCACGCACTCAGGTCACTCCATAACAAGTACAAATATGACTCTGTCATTGTCCATGTTGGTGTGAATGACCTGAGACATACCTCGCTGGACTACATGAAAAGAGACATGGAAGAGCGCTCCGATCTTGTAGCTCAGGCAGGTATGACCCTAGCCCTGAGTAGCATCATGCCATCGCCCAGAATGATACCGCAGTACAAGGACAAAATGATTGACTTCAACAATTAGCTAAGCTTCTGGGGTCATTCTAAGGGGATCTAGTATCTGACTGCTTGAGACGATGTGGTCAACAGACCACAATGCTTTGCCAGAGATAGTCTGCACCTGTCACCCCTGGGATTCTGGATACTAGCTAAGGCTCTTGCTGCCCCTATAGTGCCTTTTTTAGGCAAGATTCAAATTACAAATTCACCACCATAACAGGAACAGGCATGCAAAAACTGAGGTTAATGCTACTCAGTGTTAGAAGTCTAAACCTCAAAATGCACTCCCTCGAGGCCCTCCTTAAAATGGAGAACATCGATATCTGTGCAGTGACTGAGACCTGGTTCAAGGCTCCAGAGAGCATCCTTGCATTACTAGGCAATAACTCATACCACAGGTTTTAGCCACCTAACCTGGACTGGAACACCAAAGGTGGAGGGTCCTCCATATTCAATAAGGATATCCACACATCTAGGCTAGTTGCTCAGCATAATGCATCTGAGGTTATCCAAGTGCAATTAACTCTGGGCAAAACTGCAATCCAAATTGTAGCTTGCTACAGATCCGCCACCATGCCACATGGATTCCCACTCCTCTTTTCTTGACATACTGGAAAATATTAGGGTTCAACCAAACACCCTAATAATGGGTGATTTCAATTACCCCACCATTAACTGGGAAAGCTACTCATGTACCAACTCCATCGCTCAATGCTTTCTGGAATTCATAAATTCCAATGCCCTGGATCAACTTATCTACACCCCCATCAGGGGCAACAATATCCTAGACCTAGTCATTACGAACATGAGTGACTCGTGTTCCACAGCTGAAGTCAACTCATTGTTGGTCAGATCCGACCATAAGCTAATCACCCTAGATATACACATCCCTCCCCCACCCCCCCATTAAGGTAAAAAATTTGTCCAAAGCCAACTTCATGCTTCTAAAGACAGAAGTGGCGAACTTCATGACAAAACTCAAAAAACAAAAATGAGCCAGCAGCAAGTAGACTGAGTTTGAAAAGAGAGTAGTTTAATAAAAACTACCCAAACAGCATAATAGCATCCACGGTTGTAAACCTAGCCTTCTTCAGTGTACAGCAAGGAGCTTAATCAAAAATGCTGTATTTAAACAAGTAAAGCCATGCTGATTGGTTACAAAGTTTTGGACATTTGCTGATGAACAATCAGCATGAATAACAAGGATTAATATGAATATTAATACATTCAAAAAACCAAATGGACCAGAATACATTCAGCAATATTAAGATTAGCTGTATCTATGTATATATATTTTTTAGATATGCATAAATAATGCTGGGGAAACATTATGGAAATTCAACCGTTTGTTTTTGGATTTGTTTTTGACGTTATTATGCTTTTTGGGTTTTTTTTTGCTAAACTATTTTTTTATTACTACTACTTCTTTCAAACTCAGTCTACTTGTTGCTGGTCTTTTTGTTTTTGAGTTTATTTCATCGGAGAGGCAGTTCCTTACGCTTTGGGGATCATTTTGTATGTTTGAACTTCATGACACCCATGCAGATGGACATTGCAGTTACGACTGCTGAATCCTATACAGATGCACTCTATAAGCACTTACACGAGTGCATGGATCATGCTATCTCAAACAGAACCAAGATGCTATTCTCCAAAAAAAGGAAGCCAATCTGGTGGTCCCCTGCCATAAACAAACTCTACAACAGAATGTAGAAACTGTTGCAAAAGAGAGTAAAATGCCATGAGAGGAGGAGTTCCTTGGTCAGCCTCAGTAAGAAGCTGAGATCCCTTATAAGATACTTCAAAGCTAGCTATGAAAACAAAATTGCCACTGATTATAGGGACAACGACAAAGCATTCTATAGCTATGTCAAGAATCTCAATGGCAACACCCAGATCTGCTCTGAGTTACAGCACAGAGGCATGCAAATTACAGAACCAACTGATATTGCCAACATCCTGGCAGATAGGTTCAGTGATAACTTTACCCCCCCCTCACCCCCTAAAGGGCCCATATCTATACAGCAAGAATGCAGAGTCCTTGTAATCACAACTACGCATGTAAAAGCTGCACTCTCTAAAGCCAAAAACACAGCATCCATGGGACCAGACAACATCCCCGGCTGTGTTTTACATGAAATTCAGAATGAATTGGCTCCCAACCTAAGCACCATGTTCAGTCTTAGTCTCACATCAGGCTTTGTGCCCACTGAATGGCACACAGCAACAGTTATCCCACTCCACAAAGGGGGTGCCACCACTGATCCCGGGAACTATCGCCCTATTAGCCTGACGAGCCTGGTCTGTAAGGTCATGGAACGTTTCATCATGGAACTCATAAACAAAGACATTGGTAACCTCCAAACTCTGGACCTCACCCAGTTCGGGTTTTGAAAGGCAGATCATGCCTCCTGAATCTGATCAACTTCTTTGAGGCAGTCACCAAAGCTGTAGACGAGGGTAAGGTGGTTCACACAGTCTATCTTGACCTCGCCAAGGCTTTCAACGCCATCCCCCATTCTGGAATTATAGCTAATGTCACTAAACTAGGTATAAATCCCTATGTCACAAGATGGGTTGCCAATTAGCTCACTGACAGAACTCACACTGAAAAAGTTGCAGACTCCAAATCTGACGTCAAACCAGTGACAAGTGGACTACCACAGGGTTCAGTCCTGGGACCTCTCCTGTTTGGTATCTACTTCTCTGAAGTACAGGCTAACATAGAAGGCCTTTGGCTAATGAAGTTCACAGATGACTGCAAACTAGGAGCCATAGTTGAGTCCCCAAATGATGTGATCATCCTAAAGAAGGGCCTCACTGAGACAGATGCCTGGTGTCAGAGCCACGGCCTCAAGCTCAACGCCAAAAAGTGCATTGTCATCCCTTTTGGTAAAAACTCTGTACCCATGAACTACCACATAGGCGGCAGTCTACTTAATGCCAAATGTGTGATAAGAGAGCTGGGGACCCAGGTGGACAGTAGTCTCTCTTTTGATAATCACATCTCTACAGTAGTCAGGAAATCCTTCTACATTGCGCACTTCATGACAAAAGGGTTCTCATCTAGGAAAAAAGAGGTCATTGTTACCCTCTACTCAACACTCATTACACCCATTATCGAGTACAATGCCTCTTTTGGAATGTACCTCAGAAGACATCTTCAGCAGCTGGAAAGGCCACAGGAGTACCTCACAAAGAGGATTACTGGCCTCAAACAGATTCCCTACACTGACCGTCTCAAAAAACTCTGTAGCATATCACCTACTCCGAAGTGATCTCTGCCTAACATATAAAGCTATGTCAAACCCAGAGCTGTTGGACATGCTACACCTAAAGAAATCCCAGTCCCTCCAAACTACATGCTCTAGGGACGTAAACCTTGTCACCACAATAAACAGGACATGCTGGAGGGATAGATTCCTGTCCCAGAGACTTCCCATACTCTGGAACAAGCTACCCACCTATGTCAAGCAAAGTTCCTCATTACCACTCTTCAAGAAAAATCTTGAAAAGTGGATGGGAAATAGGAAATACACCCCGGGGATCACTTCTGTGGTGCTGCTTGACAGGGGCACAGGAAAATAACTTTCTTGGGTGGCATAAGCCAGGGAACGTTGTTGGCTAGGCTTACTTAGGCCCTTAAGTCGATAGCCTAGTACCTACCTATGAACACTTAAGAGCACACAGCCAAGCAAAATAAGGTCATAAAGTAGATAGAACAGAGTTACAGTAAGATCAGATTACATAGCATATCAATATCCTGTGCATACATACTTCAAAGCAGCTTGTATGATACAGAGTACAGTGA
Source organism: Protopterus annectens (assembly GCF_019279795.1). Taxonomy (NCBI): domain Eukaryota; kingdom Metazoa; phylum Chordata; order Ceratodontiformes; family Protopteridae; genus Protopterus; species Protopterus annectens. The sequence goes on from NC_056728.1 coordinate 1,870,564,404, forward strand.
CAGGGCTTTCAGTATTTCAATGTAGGGCATGTTTTACAGGCCCTGGATTCTCTTGGTAAGAAACCTGTGGGATCTTTCCAGTTGCTACAGATGTCTGGTGAGGTACATGCAGAAGGGAGCATTGTACTCAATTAGTGGTCTGGTAAGGGTGGAGTACAGCGGTGTTATAACCTCCCTAGTCTTGGATGTGATGCCATTATTTATGAGATGTGCAATGTAGAAGGCTTTTCTTACCACTATGGACACATGGTGGTCGAAGTTTCGATTGCCATCAGTCTGTGTCCCCAAGTCTCACAACACTGAATTTGAGCTTAGAGAGGTGCTGTCTGTATCATACTTATCAGGGGCTACTTCTTTGCCAAAGGGGATAATGAGGCATTTTCTTACATTAGGTTTTAAACATTGTTGGGGGACTCAAAGATTATGTCCAGTTTACTAAGCCACAAGGCATCAATCTTTGCCTGGACTTCAGAGAAATAGATTCCAAACAGTAGAGGACCTAGCATGGATTCTTGTGGTAGACCACTGGTAACTGGTGTACTAGTGGAGGTGGACTCCCCAACATTGACAGTGTGCCTTCTGACAGTGAGCCAGTTGGCTACCCATCTAATAGTGTATGGGTTAATCCCCATCTGAGAGAGTTTCTCACTGATACCTGAGTGCGTGATTGTGTCAAAGGCCTTGGCTATATCAGGATAGGTGGTATGTACTGCTTTTGCCTCATCCAGCGCTTTGGTGGCATTCTCAAGGAAGTCCTCCAGGTTCAGTAATCAAGATCTACACTTGATGAAACTGAACTGGGTCAGGTCAAGTGCTTGAAGGTCACCTATGTCTTTGTGGATAAGGTACAGGATGATTCATTAATGGCCTTGCAGATAAGGCTGGTTAGGCTTATGGATCGATAGTTCCCAGGGTCAGTTGATGGACCATCTTTGTACAAGGGGATTACTATTCACCACTATGTCAGGACAAAGCCAGTGTTCAGGCTATGGTTAAAGAGATTGCTAAGTCATTTCACTAGGTCTAGTTTTAGATTGTTTAGTAGGCAGCCCCGAATGTTGTCTTGTCCTATACAGGCTAAGTTTTTTGGCCTTTGAGAGTGCTTGTATGACCTGGTCTTTCGAGATAGTCAGTAGAGGACTGGTGCCATGAATGCTTTAGGGTATGTCTAGTGGGGTCAGAGTGGTGAAGTTATTGCCAAATTTGGTGGCTAGCAGATTTGCAATTTCCTCAGGTTCTGTTAGAGTGGTACAATCACACAGCTGGGCATTCTCTTTTAGGTTTCAAACATAGCTAAAGAATGCTTTATGATTGTCTATAGCAAGGGATACTAATTTAGTCTAATAACTGGCCTTAGAGGACTTTACAAGATATATGATTTGCTTGTTCAAGCTGAGGAGGGTATTCTTCCTCTGTTGAGTAAGATTCCTCCTGTACTTTAGATATCAGTTTCTTTATTTTGTTGTATAACTTATTTATACTTACAGTCCATCTGGGCAGATTTTTTTTCCAGGAGGACCTGGATTCTTTCCTGTTAGGTACAGCTGAGTCAGTGCATTTAAGTGGCTATATAGGGCCATTGTGTAATCCTCTGCATAAGAGTCATTGCTGGCTACACTGTCAGAGGCTTTGAAACATTGTATACCATGACTTAACAGGCAATAGTTTGCTTTGGAAAAATGTTTCAGTTTTTTTTTTTTTATTCCTGTGAGGGAGTCAGGTTTGATCTTCAAATGAGAAAGATGTATGGTCTGACCCTACCAGGGAGGGCAATACACAGGGGATAGTGCAGTGACCCCCCCTCTCATATTGGGGAGCACTAGGCCCAGGATATTCGATCCCCTTAAGGGGGGTGTGGACCATTTGTTCCAAGGTATTTGGATTAACAAAGTCCAGAAACCTTGTAGCAATCATGTTTCTGCTCATATAAGTTGCCCAATCAATGAAAAAATAGTTGAACTCTCCCATGAACAACTGTTTGGCTGTATACTAAGTGGCTCTAACAAGGGCAGGTAGGTGGTGTGGTTCTCCTGGTTCATCATGGGGGACCTGTGGCTAGTGTTGATGTAGAGGCGTATTTTAGTAATTTGGACCTGGAGTAGCTCTAGAGAGTCATACTGTTTCAGCAGTCTTGAGCTGTATTTGGATTTAATGAAGATGGATACCCCTCCACCTTTGTTTCTTTCATGCTTGTTATGGGGTGTGAACATGTGAAAGGAAAGACGTAGCCATGTAATGCTGAGGTGCTCTCTGCAGCCTTGAACCAAATCTCAGTGATTGCTCAGATGTCAACATCTTCCAAGGCGAGGAGTGCTTCCAGGAAACGCAGTTTACTGTTTAAGCATTAAGTGGCATGATATTGAGTCTGCCTTTAGTGGATTTCTTTACATCAGAAGTTTTATTGTTTGGACATTGCTTAGAAAAGGGACTATGGGGGAGGCAAGCATCTTTTGCCAGTATCCGAAAGCCTTGAGGAGACAGGTGAAGGCCATGTTTTCCCAGGCTGACAAATACTAGATCCCCCTGGAGTGATACCAGAAGCTAAGTCAGTTCTTGAACTCAATCATTTTTTGTCTGTATTGTGGCATCATCCTGAGTGAAAGTAGAATGCTGTTTATGGCTAGGGACATAACTGCCTGGGACACATAATCTGAAAGTTCAGTCACGTCTCTCTTCATATAGTCCATAGAGGTACATCTCAAGACATTCATTCTAACATATACTAAGACAGAGTCATAATGGTAATTGTTGCTGAGTGACTTGAGTGCATGCGTGACATGACAGCTGTCAGTGACCCTCTCCTTGCTCAGCTTGGTGAGGGGACATCTGTGTGTCTCACTATTGAGTCACCTATGACCAGAACATTAGGTTTTGAGGTGTTTTGCCTTACAGGCTAAATTGCTGAGACACTGAAATGTGTCTTGTTATGTGTAGTGCTGGATTCTATTCATGCACATGTATAGTATGTTGTTTAGATTTGGGAAGTCTTTGGTTGTTAGGCCGACTGTTAGTGAGTATCTCCACATATGTAGGTTTATGTGTCTTAACCTTATCTTGTATGACAGGAGAGGTGTGTGTGCTGACAACATGTTGGACATCTTGTTTATTGTTGTGTGAGAGGACTGGTTCTAGTTTCATAGTACAGTTACATCTCTCACATACAGCATTTGTTTGCTTTAAGAGCTAGTGGTTGTCAGTATACATGAGACAATTGCTACATTGCCTCAGGATGTCCATGTCAGTCAGGCAGGTTGGAGAAATGGTGGGAAACTATCCCTCCATTTTGTCAGGTATATGTTATAGTAAGTAGTGGGGATGGGCTAGATGGACTAGGGTTTGCTGTAGAAGTAACAGAAGTGGCTATTCTGTGAAGGGCTAGGGGTGGCAGTTTGTATCAGTGCCTCAGAATTCACAGCTGAGTTGATCATAGGGCAGCAATGCACAACTGCTTTGCACACAGAGAGGCAGTGGAGCTAGGGAGGGTTCTATATAGTAGATATCCAGGGAAAATTATGTTTCTAAGTGTTTGCATATATACACAGCAGTGCCAAACACTGTTGCACGAATGTGGTGCTTAAATACAAATGAAATTAAATGTTTTTAAAGCAAGCTAACCAAAGGGAAAGCCAAAGACTAAGCCTTTTTCCAGCAATCCCCAACTCAGATGGGACTTGAGCCACATACTTCTGCCACAAGGGTGTAGGGAGGTCCTCTTAATGTAAGATTGCTGGTTTTAGTGCTTCAATCAAACCAAACAGTCTAGATTCAGCAAGTCCGAATCTAGTCGATGTTAAGAAATACAGAAGTACTAGAAACTTAAAGTGCAGAATAAACCACCAACAGCAGTAATAAACAGCAAAATGAAGCAACAAGTTAAGCAAAATACAGTTCAAAAAGTGCAATGGAACATTAAAATATACTTATTTTGTGTTTAAACAGTGGATGGCTTGGATTAAGTTCATATTCACTCCAGATCTCTGACTAAGGTCACCAAACTCTGAGCAGTCTGCCAAAATGATGGACTTATCTTTGCTGGCTTCTTCATAGATATGACTGAAGCTTTGGGAAAATATGAAATTACCCTCATAGGGGTTCAAGCAAGCACTCTCTGAACATCTTCACAGTGAGACTGAATGCAAGTGTTTTAATGACAATGGATAAGCTATATTTTTGCCACATTCCATCCCTCTTAGGTATCTATGAACCTCATAAACACATTGTTATATCTATTGCCATTAAGCTTCTCTTTGTAAATATATGCATCATTTACACTACCTACTGTAACTTTACATAGACTGCCAGTAACTTGTTTTTGTTACTGTATTTATTGTAGTGCTGTCTGTTTATTGCCTTTGAACAGTTCATAGTTTGTAGTGCATTAATCTTCAGTTTGAAAATATGTATTCAGTCCATAGTAAATACCTTAAACAAACTTTATTATGATACGCCTCTTGTATCAGTACAATTGGATAAATTATCAATGTGCATAATGCTAAATTTTTATAAGTCAAACTATTCAAGCTTCTCGTTATGTTTTATCCTAATATTGCATATATTTTTTTTTATCACTTCATATTTTATGCCTATAACTTTACCGATGTAGATAAATATTTTATATACACTGCTTTATGCTTCTCTGCTTGAATCATGGGTGAAAATGGTATTGTACCTGCTCACCAATCCAGTTATTAAATAGTAAATAAATAAAAACATGATATGAAATGAAAAATTGGGAGGGATGTTCTGAAGCTATTAAGAAGAACTTTAGGCATGTCAGTGGCATAGAAGGAGGGGGCCCTGGCTCAGAAAGAAATGGCCGAAGTTCTGAAAGAGCTGACAGTTCATGGGAAAGGAAAGAAGTTGTCATGTTACCAGTGTAGATCACTGATCAATAAATGTCCAATTTCTGGCTCAGCCTTATATTAAAATACAAACCATAAAGTAGTGAGATAAAATAAGTACCACATCAGTAATGACAGAGTAAGTAAAACCGCATTTACAAAACCGAACAAGAATAAGAACTATAATCCATTTTGTTTACAAAATAGTAACATAAAATGGAAGGAGGGAGAGCTAGATAAAAGATGGAATTATAGATGGATCAAAAAGGAGGGAAACAGAGAAGAGAATCAGGGATGAAAGCAGAAGAACAGGAAATGGATGTCAGAGCAGAAAGTATTCTGAGGTGAATCTTACGTACATGCATACAGGCAGCTTTAGGCCAGTAGTGTGTATAAAGGCAACTAACAAGATGGGATGGAAAGTATAGACAGACAAAAACAAACAATAAAGATGGAATTTAACATCAGCTTATGGTATGCCGATAGCAGATCTACCACATATGACATAACTGAACAGTGCATTCTAACCATCCAGGAGATATGATGTTCAGTAAGGTTCTCCCACAGTTGTCATGAATCGATGTTTGTGCATGATCTGAAATTAATATTGCCATTCACTTCTCTGAACTTTGTTAAGGTTTGAATAGAAGCAAGCAGTGCTTCTGCACTTTTGTGTAAAATGCTAAGGAGTACTGTGGCCTGTCTGTCAGTTTCACTTGGCTCAATTTCTGCATGTATTTTGGGTTTCTAATACATTGATGGGAATGGACCTCATCCCTAAGCCAGCCTATGATTAAAGTTCATGAAATTAGAATTTTTTCCATCTTTGATTTTAGCCAAATGTGCTGTCCTCAGTTGCTGCAATGTACCCAGAATTAACTACTTCTGTAATTCAAAAGAATTACATGGATTGGTAACATATCTAGATATGACTGTAAATGCGTTTTTTATAAGACCTGTTGCTCCTACTACTGTTGGAAATGTTTGGCATCTTTGTTTTAAACATTACTCTCATTTCTGCCTGCAAATTCTGTTTTTTTATGACTTTGTGTCTCTCTGCACATAAGACACTGTAATCACTGGGTGTAGCAATTTCACTCATCAGTGTTATTTATCTTTTTTATGGACAACTATATCTAGTTTTCTTGCATCTGTTTTTGAACTGTAAGTAATGGGTGATCTGATGTGATATAAACTTCATAATTCTCTGGTATGCTTTGTGGTTCATATTTTCAATGCTTCTCAGCTATTTCAGCATTATAGTGTTTGCACTGTCCTCAGTGCAACATTCTTGCCATTTTATTGTGCCTTTCAGTATACAGGTCCTCTGATTTGAGTGCATTATGCTTAGCCACAAGATGTGTGACTGTTTCCAGTTCATTTTTACAGAACCTGCATTTGTCTATTTCCCCCAACATTTTCAAAGGGCTTTGTAAACCAACACGTAAGTAGTCCAATATCCTATTATTAGCTTTTGGTTTCAGTTCACCTCTTCTTACGCATTCCTGCATCAGATCTCAGCATGACGTTGTTCCAAGAGATCTGTGTATTTCCCACTATATTTCTGGATTTTCTATCTTTTCCATCTCATCTGATCCTTTTCCTTATAGTCTTCCTGTTTTGTTCTTTTTGTTTTTTTTTTTTTTTTTTTTGGCACATTCAGTTGCTGTCTGATTTTTGTCTTCCTGCAGTTAGATTTCCATTCCCACATTACACTGCTAAGCTTTAACTAAACTAGGCAAGGATGCCATCTTAGACTTCTTTTCCCCATTTTTTTAAAACATTCACCATGTTTGGACCCGGTGAAGTCAGCAGATATATATGCAGTCCCACTATTGCAGATCTGTACAGGTAATCAGTTTTGAGGAAGTCCACATAACTTCAGCATGGGGAATATATAATCTTGGTATGCACTGATTTCTACACATCATTTGATAAGCATGAAACATTTTTCTTGTTTTCCTGTTTCACTAATGCAATATTTTTTAGGGCTAGTCAAGCATTCCAAAACTGTAAGTCAGAACTGGAAGAAAAACGGGTCCAAAGCTTAGACTTTTTCTTGGTGTTATTAGTTTCAGTTTTAGTTTCCTAAAGTATTTTTTACTGCATTTTATTCTCATTTGTTCATGCTTTTATATCTGCAACTTCATTTGTTCCCACATATTTATACACTCCCTTGTTCAAGTTCTTTTATATCACATTCCTGTCCCACATTGTTATTTTCTTGGTGCTGCAGCTTTCCTGCTTTAAAGGTTGCTTTTGCACAGTTATCAAGACCAAATGAGATTATTATATCATCTGAGAAAGTTTTAGCCATTTGCATTTTTGCCTTTCACTCTTTTTCTGATAAGCTATACAATGTTAAGTCACCCACAACAAGTAGATGAGTTGTCTTTAAACAAGATTGGATTCTGGGAGCTAAATAGTAGCCATAGCCTAATCTGTTAAGTAAATATCTTAATGGCTTAACGGCAAGACAAAACAGCAGAGATGACAGAGAATCATCCTGAAGTATTCCCCTTTGAGTTTTTATTCCTGGGATAATAATTTGCACTTTGTTATGGTTTAATTGCAAAGAGGTTTGCCACTATTTCATAGTCATTGTAATGTAGTTGATTAATGTAGGGTGTATAAATCTGTAAGCATTCCTTTATCCATGAATGTAGAATGCTGTCAAATGCCTTTTCTGTAGCATATTTATGCCATACATAGATTATTTTCCTTTTTACAATTCTAATCTACTATGGTTTTATTTAGCAGTAAATAATCCTCTGTTCCATATAACTTTCTTCTGTTGCCCCTTTGTTCTACTGTCGTGACTGATGTTTACCCCTAAATGACTATGAACTTTTTTTTATAGCCAGGAGTGTTATTGATCTCTGATTCGTAGGATGGCTTGTAGGTTCACTCTTACAGAGAGGTATTGGTTTTCCTATTGTTAACCATTCTGGTGTCTCTTCAGGATGCACATATGAGTAATTCTTACTCAGGGATAAATCTTTCTGTGAAGATGTTAATACTTTTAGCCAAATGTTAGGTACTGCACAACCAATATATTTTAACACGTTTGGGTAGTTAAATGCATGGCATTGATGCTTGATACTCCATGCAATTGCAGGTCACTGTTTTTCCAAGGAAAAAACCCCCAAAACTAAAAAACCTTTTTTGGTTTTTTCTCTTTTCACCTGCATACCCAATGATGTAGGGATAGATTTCTTAAGGTTATATTTGTTAAACAAAGGACTTAGCAACAATCAAGTTATTAAACTCACAATGCTGTTAGAAATGTTTTTTTGTCACAATGTTTTTACCTTTAACAATGAATACTTCCTTCAAATTAAAGGAGTAGCTATGGGCACATCTTGTGCAAACTCTTATGCTAACCTTGTGTTAGCATACTGGGAGAATACGTATGTTTTAGAACATTTGGCTTACTCCACTTCTATAAGATATTACAAACGTTTTGTTGATGATCTTTTTTTAATTTGGGGAGGCACACTAGAGCTCCTAAAAGAGTTTGTTCTATATATCAATGGAACTACCACATTTCTTAGGTTGACTGAAATGTATTCACAAAATACAATGGATTTTTTAGATGTGACATTGAGGAAAAAAGACAATACTCTAGAAACAGAAGTATTTAGGAAGGTATGTAGGAAGAATGCTATTCTTCACAGAAGTAGCATGCACCCCCCCCCCATATATACACAGAAACATTGTGAGTAATCAAGTGAAACGTTTTTCTAATATAACTAGTGATGATTTGGTTTTCTCTGATGCATTAAAAACTATAGAAAGTGATTTTAGGCATAGAGGCTATTGCAATAGAGATATGCGTTCATTGGATACTTTTGAATGTACACATCTAGGACGTCCTTTTATTAAAAAACAAGGCAGCATAGATGAGAGACCTATAGTGAGGAACAATGATAAGAGGAGACTAGTGATACCCTTTACTAATAACAATACTTCTATTGTTAACATTATTAAGAGACATTGGAACATTTTACAGTTAGATGATGGTATAAAAGACTTAGTGGTGAAAAACCATCCTTTAGCTATAAGAATACTAAATCTTTAAAACGTATGCTTTGTTATGAGAGAGTGCCTAAAAATAAGATCTCCTCTGAGAGAAAGGGTACATTTGCATGTCGCTCTTGCAACCAGTGTATATATATAATGAAATCTAATGTTTTTATACATCCAGATACTGGTGTTAAATATGAGTTTAATGAATACGCTGATTGTAAGTCAAGAAATGTGATTTATCTAGCTTCCTGCATAAAATGTTACTGTTTCTATATAGGAAAGACTAATAGAACCTTAAGAGAAAGGATACGAGAGCATTTGTATGCTATACATAGAGAGAATGAAGGGAATGCCCTAGCCAAGCATGTACTACAAAATGACACCACACATGCCTTTAGATTTTTAGTAATAGGACAGTTAACAGAGATTGAAAAACTTGGTAACATTGGCAATAAGACAGAAAAAGCTGAGGCAAAATGGATTATTAAGCTATCTGCGAATAAAGGTCATGGTCTCAATGATAAATTTTCATTGAGACCATTTTTATTAGATAAACCTTTGAAACATTAAAACAGTAGTAATAAGTCTCACTATGCAATATGTGTTTTAGTATGTTTTAATATTTTACTTCTACTATTCATTTATTAACATGATATATTTATATAATTTTTATGGAAAGGAAATGATGTATTTTTGTAACTTACATGTGACTTGCTAATGTGTTTTTCATTGGTGTTTTACTTATATATAAGTTGATTTAAATTTTATGGTTTGTTGAAGTCTGACGAAGCATTCCAAGCAACGTGAAAGCGCTTACTTATTCGAATAAAGGACTTGTCTTTTCATTCATCTGGTTTTGCTTCATTTGTTGTGGAGTATCATCCTCTTCTGATTTTGGATTTGTGCTTTTTTTGGGAGGTGATACCTTACCCTGACAGTGTTCTTTTCTTACTATACTTATTTTGTGTTTAAACAGTGGATGCCTTGGATTAAGTTTATATTCACTCCAGATCTCTGACTAAGGTCACCAAACTCTGAGCAGTCTGCCAAAATGATGGACTTATCTTTGCTGGCTTCTTCAGAGATATGACTGAAGCTTTGGGAAAATCAAATCAGGAACTACTCTTTCAAAAGCTCCAAAAATTCATCTTCAGTAGTAATACCATGAACTGGTTCCAAAAGTATCTTAAAAATACAACATTTCAAGTCTCTGCCAATAAACAACTTTCCTCTATAGGCACTTTCTGTGCTGGTGTCCCCCAAGGTGTTGTACTGCACCCGTACTGCTCTAACTTTTTATCAGTGATATTATGAATGACTTACCCACATTGAATGTTATCATGCGTGTAGATGGCATTCCCATTTTATAAGCCAATAAATACCTACCTGCATTACAAACACATTTGCAGAATGACATCTAGAGCTTTGTCAGTGGCCAAAACTAACAAACTCCTCATCAATCCCCACAAAAAAAACAAAAAAACAAAAAAAAACTACATTATGCTTTATGCCTTTAACCTTCTAATTGCAAACTTTCTACTCCGACTAATATTATCATTAAATACATATTGAGAAATATTATCGCACAAGTCACAATATCTAGGCCTTACTCTTGAACCAACACTTTCTTTTTCATTATACACAGATACTGCAGTAACTAAAGTACTTTCGCAGCAGAAAAATGCTATAAATCTCTCAACTGCTGTCCATAGTAACATGTTTTGCATTGGTACAACAAACTGCAAATTACAGAAAATAAAATCTGTAAATTTACTTTATTGGCAGATTCCAAGACACACCATTACCATATCTTAAGTAGATTAAATTGGAAACATATCACATCAAGTTACTTTCATATTTGGTATTTTCCTCTTCACAAATCTACAAACATTTTGTCAACCATTGCTGAAAAAAAAAACTTCCCATAAGAGAAGAAGCATACTCCCCTAAAAATCCTCAAGATAACATTTTCACCCTAAGCGCACCACCTTTCAAAGCTGTTGTAGGGAGCAAGCCTTTTCCTAATTGGGCCCTGCTCTTTGGAGTAAATTTCCTTCTGAGGTAAAATATGAAATTACCCTCATAGGGTTCAAGCAAACACTCTCTGAACATCTTCACAGTGAGACTGAATGCAAGTGTTTTAATAACAATGGATAAGCTATATTTTTGCGACATTCCATCCCTCTTAGGTATCTATGAACCTCATAAACACATTGTTATATCTATTGCCATTAAGCTTCTCTTTGTAAATACATGCATCATTTACACTACCTACTGTAACTTTACATAGACTGCCAGTAACTTCTTTTTGTTACTGTATTTATTGTAGTGCTGTCTGTTGATTGCCTTTGCACAGTTCTTAGTTTGTAGTGCATTAATCTTCAGTTTGAAAATATGTATTCAGTCCATAGTAAATACCTTAAACAAACTTTATTATGATACGCCTCTTGTATCAGTACAACTGGATAAATTATCAATGTGCATAATGCTAAATTTTTATAAGTCAAATTATTCAAGCTTCTCGTTATGTTTTATCCTAATATTGCATTTTTTTTTATCACTGCATATTTTATGCCTATAACTTTACCGATGTAGATAAATATTTTATATACACTGCTTTATGCTTCTCTGCTTAAATCATGGGTGAAAATGGTATTGTACCTGCTCACCAATCCAGTTATTAAATAGTAAATAAATAAAAACATGATATGAAATGAAAAATTGGGAGGGATGTTTTGAAGCTATTAAGAAGAACTTTAGGAATGTCGGTGGCATAGAAGGATGGGGCCCTGGCTCAGAAAGAAATGGCCGAAGTTCTGAAAGAGCTGACAGTTCATGGGAAAGGAAAGAAGTTGTCATGTTACCAGTGTAGATCGCTGATCAATAAATGTCCAATTTCTGGCTCAGCCCTATATTAAAATACAAACCATAAAGTAGTGAAATAAAATAAGTGCCACATCAGTAATGACAGAGTAAGTAAAACCGTATTTACAAAACCAAACAAGAATAAGAACTATAATCCATTTTGTTTACAAAATAGTAACAGAAAATGGAAGGAGGCAGAGCTAGATAAAAGATGGAATTATAGATAGATCAAAAAGGAGGAAAACAGAGAAGAGAATCAGGGATGAAAGCAGAAGAACAGGAAATGGATGCCAGAGCAGAAAGTACTCTGAGGTGAATCTTACGTACATGCATACAGGCAGCTTTAGGCCAGTAGTGTGTATAAAGGCAACTAACAAGATGGGATGGAAAGTATAGCCAGGCGAAAACAAACAATAAAGATGGAATTTAACATCAGCTTATGGTATGCCAACAGCAGATCTACCACATATGACATAATTGAACAGTGCATTCTAACCATCCAGGAGATATGATGTTCTGTAAGGTTCTCCCACAGTTGTCATGAATCAATGTTTGTGCATGATCTGAAATTAATATTGCCATTCACTTCTCTGAACTTTGTTAAGGTTTGAATAGAAGAAAGCAGCGCTTCTGCACTTTTGTGTAAAATGCTAAGGAGTACTGTGGCCTGTCTGTCAGTTTCACTTGGCTCAATTTCTGCATGTATTTTAAGTTTCTAATACATTGATGAGAATGGACCTCATTCCTAAGCCAGCCTATGATTAAAGTTCATGAAATTAGAATTTTTTCCATCTTTGATTTTAGCCAAATGTGCTGTCCTCAGTTGCTGCAATGTACCCAGAATTAACTACTTCTGTAATTCAAAAGAATTACATGGATTGGTACCATATCTAGATATGACTGTAAATGCGTTTTTTATAAGACCTGTTGCTCCTACTACTGTTGGAAATGTTTGGCATCTTTGTTTTAAACATTACTCTCATTTCTGCCTGCAAATTCTGTTTTTTTATGACTTTGTGTCTCTCTGCACATAAGACACTGTAATCACTGGGTGTAGCAAATTCACTCATCAGTGTTATTTATCTTTTTTATGGACAGCTATATCTGGTTTTCTTGCATCTGTTTTTGAACTGTAAGTAATGGGTGATCTGATGTGATATAAACTTCATAATTCTCTGGTATGCTTTGTGGTTCATATTTTCAATGCTTCTCAGCTATTTCAACATTATAGTGTTTGCATTGTCCTCAATGCAACATTCTTGCCATTTTATTGTGCCTTTCAGTATACAGGTCCTCTGATTTGAGTGCATTATACTCAGCCACAAGATGTGTGACTGTTTCCAGTTCATTTTTACAGAACCTGCATTTGTCTATTTCCCCCAACATTTTTCACGTAGTCCAATATCCTATTATTAGCTTTTGGTTTCACTTCACCTCTTCTTACGCATTCCTGCATCAGATCTCAGCATGGCGTTGTTCCAAGAGATCCGTGTATTTCCCACTATATTTCTGGATTTTCTATCTTTTCCATCTCATCTGATCCTTTTCCTTATAGTCTTCCTGTTTTGTTTTTTTTTTTTTTTTTTTGTCTTCCTGCAGTTAGATTTCCATTCCCACATTACACTGCAAAGCTTCAACTAAACTAGGCAAGGATGCCATCTTAGACTTCTTTTCCCCATTTTTTTAAAACATTCACCATGTTTGGACCCGGTGAAGTCAGCAGATATATATGCAGTCCCACCATTGCAGATCTGTACAGGTAATCAGTTTTGCGGAAGTCCACATAACTTCAGCATGGGGAATATATAATCTTGGTATGCACTGATTTCTACACATCATTTGATAAGCATGAAACATTTTTCTTGTTTTCCTGTTTCACTAATGCAATATTTTTTAGGGCTAGTCAAGCATTCCAAAACTGTAAGTCAGAACAGGAAGAAAAATGGGTCCAAAGCTTGGACTTTTTCTTGGTGTTATTAGTTTCAGTTTTAGTTTCCTAAAGTATTTTTTACTGCATTTTATTCTCATTTGTTCATGCTTTATATCTGCAACTGCATTTGTTCCCACATATTTATACACTCCCTTGTTCAAGTTCTTTTATATCACATTCCTGTCCCACATTGTTATTTTCTTGGTGCTGCAGCTTTCCTGCTTTAAAGGTTGCTTTTGCACAGTTATCAAGACCAAATGAGATTATTATATCATCTGAGAAAGTTTTAGCCATTTGCATTTTTGCCTTTCCCTCTTTTTCTGATAAGCTATACAATGTTAAGTCACCCACAACAAGTAGATGAGTTGTCTTTAAGCAAGATTGGATTCTGGGAGCTAAATAGTAGCCATAGCCTAATCTGTTAAGTAAATATCTTAATGGCTTAACGGCAAGACAAAACAGCAGAGATGACAGAGAATCATCCTGAAGTATTCCCCTTTGAGTTTTTATTCCTGGGATAATAATTTACACTTTGTTATGGTTCAATTGCAAAGTGGTGTGCCACTATTTCATAGTCATTTTAATGTAGTTGATTAATGTAGGGTGTATAAATCTGTAAGCATTCCTTTATCCATGAATGTAGAATGCTGTCAAATGCCTTTTCTGTAGCATATTTATGCCATACATAGATTATTTTCCTTTTTACAATTCTAATCTACTATGGTTTTATTTAGCAGTAAATAATCCTCTGTTCCATATAACTTTCTTCTGTTGCCCCTTTGTTCTACTGTCATGACTGATATTTCCCCTTAAATGACTATGAACTTTTTTTTATAGCCAGGAGGCAAGTTATTGATCTCTGGTTCGTAGGATGGCTTGTAGGTTCACTCTTACAGAGAGGTATTGGTTTTCCTATTGTTAACCATTCTGGTGTCTCTTCAGGATGCACATATGAGTAATTCTTACTCAGGGATAAATCTTTCTGTGAAGATGTTAATACCTTTAGCCAAATGTTAGGTACTGCACAACTAATATATTTTAACACATGTTTGGGTAGTTAAATGCATGGCATTGATGCTTGATACTCCATGCAATTGCAGGTCACTGTTTTTCCAAGGAAAATGCTTTTCTTTACTCCGATCTTATTTCTTTAATTTCCTTAATCACATCTTTTATGGGGTGATAATCAGACACTCGTAAGTCATGCAAGGCTGATTTTTTTTTTCAGTTAGGCAACTACTTCTCTATGCTGTTGGCTGTCTAGCATGATACAATGGATGTTACTCTGTGCTGGGTGTGGTTAAGTGTTTTAGAGGTGGTCACTTACAGCAAACAAGGGGATGCTCTGTGCAAGCAGCATAGTTAGCAGTCATGCGGCTTGAAGCTTCAGTATTCGGACTCTCTAACTTGCCTCCCCTTATCAACAAATGATGGGACCCCAGAGGTTGTTTATATTAGTTATGGGGGGGTAGGGTGCATAATATGCTTGCAGTCTCATTACTCTCAGTGTTCGTAAGTTAGGTTCCTTAAACCTGTGAGTTAATCTCCAATTTTGAGAAGCTGCTAACCAGGCATTTATCAATAAGGATTGCTCTAGAATGGCATATAGTCATCATTCTGGTAATCATATTAATACGATAGCAAAATGGACCCTACAGACCAACAAATGAAATGGAAGACAACAAATGCAACTAGTGAAAGTATAGCATCACTCTTTCTTATCTCCCTCTCACTTGCCCTTTCTTTGGCTTACTTGTAATTGAAAATTCATGGCTAAACTCCGTTTTCTTGTCTTGTTAAATGTTTATTATTTTGGGGTGGGTTTTTAGATACATTAAATAAAAATAATATATAACAAATGAATGAATTAACAAATAACAGCTTTGTTGACATTGCACTTCTCTTTGTGGTGTGTGTGGATTTTACTTTTCATCTTTTTTCATTTGCCACATGGTGCATACCTCTTAAGTGTACCTGATTTTTCAAGGACATCCTTCTGTTTGGGTCAACATTTTGCTCTGTCTCTCCTAGTAATGTCTTAGTAATGTCTACAATTAAAGATCTGGGGAGAAAAGGTGGTGGATTGCACTTAATAAATCATGGCAATAATTACAGTTACAGTTTTCTTTATTTACGAAACTGTTGTTAGCTTATATTCTTTTATTCTATCAGCATCTTGAGTTAATAGTGGTGATATGTTTAAAGTGTCCCTCACTAGCACTGATTATTTATGGAATTTTACCTGGTTCTAAAGGGAAGAGTTTTCTGATATATTTTGCTTGGGTATTTTTGTGGTAGGTTTGTTCCTTCTTTGTTTGTCTACTATTTTTTATTGGGGCAGTGATGGTTCACCCACTCATATTAGTTAGAAAAAATATATGAGTTTTTATTGAAGATTTTCCTGAAGTCCTTGGCTCCTGTCTGTCTAATGTTCCATTTGTAATTAAGTCACTGTTTTGAGTATTCAGACATTTTGCTTAATTATTATCTTTTAAGTGCCTTCTGTGTGGAGTCTGCATGTCCTCCCTGCGGTCGAGTGGGCGTTCGAAAGACATGCATTGAATGGACGTGCCTTCGTTCAAGGTTGGCATCGGGCTGGCAACTTGACACCATAAAAAACAACTGCCAATCCTTAGTGGACCGGAGTTCCGCTGTGGTGACCCCTAACCAGGAAAAGCCGAAAGACAAACAACAACATTATCTTTTAATTTAATGCTACATATTTCTGAAGAAGGGTTACAAATATACAATGATAAATAATTAATTGTGGGATTCAATAAACTCCGTGTAGGCTTTGCATGAAGCATAAATGGAGATTACGTGTTTGTGCAGTGAGCAGTAGATCTTATTACATATTCATGCTGTGCACTGTGTTTAAACATAAACAAGTATGGTTTTCTGGCCAGCAACAGTTTTGCCAGCCAGGAAACTATGTAAAACAACACGAATAATAAACTTGTTTACAGTAGAACAAACTAGGTTAGTGAGATTGTGTGGAATACCACAATGATTACCAGGGTTTATTTTATATTAATGTGTCTGGTCCAAACACAGTATAGGACAGTGTATACAGTGCAGAGAAATGAGAAATCCCTTTCCAGGCATTCTGCACAAAAGTTGTGTAAATGATCTGTACATGGAGTGCCATTTAAAATAAACACTCAGGGGGAGTGTGTGTATTGAATAGGGACACACAGATGAATTGTAGGAATGAACACAGGGAAACAGGGCAGGTGAAGCATCATAATGTACAACAGATAAAGGTATGTCAATGGAAGACAGTTGTAGCAGAAATACTAATACAATATCAACATGATACAGGACAGACTTGACAGTGAAAATGTATATTATGT
The DNA here is from genome assembly GCF_019279795.1 of Protopterus annectens. Lineage (NCBI taxonomy): Eukaryota > Metazoa > Chordata > Ceratodontiformes > Protopteridae > Protopterus > Protopterus annectens. The sequence goes on from NC_056728.1 coordinate 1,870,581,422, forward strand.
GACTCAGACAAGGTGACATAACAATGGAGAAGTCTTTGTGAGATAAGCATCCTAACGTGGAAATAGAGAGGACATCTATCAGAAATGTTATATAGAATTGGTGTTGGGTGCATATTGTGAAGCTGTACAAACTAATTTGCCTGAATATGAGAGTAATGTCAGCAGAGATCTCCAACAACACAGATACAGACCCATGGGCAACAGTAAAAGAAGCATGCACAATCATGGACAATATCAGAATAATACTGCCAATAATCCCATGCCTCTGACACAACATACGTTATTCTGAGTGATCACAGATAGTTCAGTATCAACACATTTGTACATTCAGAAAGTAAAGTTCATGAATAAAAAAAATACCTAGGTATGGCCAGTAAGATATGTAACAGCTCACAGTGGCAAAGGCATTGCACTTCAGTTACACATCACTGGAAGATGTGTAGGGAGGTACATGAAGAAGGGTGCATTGTACTCAGTTATTGATGTGATAAAGGCTGTGAACTATGGAGGTATTATGGCCTTTGATGTGGATGTTCTGCACATACTCAGTAGTTGTGTTATACACAAAGGAGTACACACCACTGTGGCTACATGCTGGTGAACGTTCCACATACCGTCTACCCGAGAATGCAGGTCACATACCAACTGGCCTGCTTATAAGGTGTGATGCCTACATTATTCTTGGTTTGGGCATTTCTTTTCATAATGTAACAAATCCCCACATGAATATATTTCATCTCATGTGTTGTCATGGCTGTGGAGCAATATCTGGTGTGTGTTGATACTGTCTGTATTATACTAATATCACAGCTGGAGTCAATTATTGCCACAATCTGTAGTCCTCTAGACAGCTGTTTGAACACTATATGTGTATGTCTTTCTTGATGTCTGTGACTTAAATAATGGACAGGAAAGAGCCTAGCAGCATACCTCTCAAATGTACAGATTTTCACAGAATGTCCAGATTTTTGCCTCATATTTTTCTTCCGTTTTTCATAAAATTGTGATTTTCTGGCAAATTATTAGCAAATCATTAAATACTGAATTTAAAAAATAATGGGAGAAATTTGAGTTTCAGACTTCATACCCTTCAGAAAAGTCAAGCTAATGCAAAATCTGCTATTCTATCAATGTTCTAAGTTTGTAAGAGCAATATTTAAAATTTGCCCTTATCTTTGTGACTTTCAACCACATTTATATATGGCTTTGTCCAGATTTCTTGCTCTAAGAGGTTGAGAGGTATGCCTAGTAGATAGCCATGATATGTGGAACTGATCACTAGACCAGAATGTGATGATGTAAGGTAGTGCCAGCTATGCCAGAGAGAGAGAGAGAGTAGGGCAGTGAATATGTAACACATACTATAATAGGTAGCTGGAGTTCTGTAAAGAATTATATGTCATTTGTATATGAAAAATGGTTTGTACAGATGTTGTGTTGAAAACGTATTTGTAAAGCTGCTTGAATTAAAAATGTGACAACAGTAGCTCCCGTTGGACAGAAAATAAATACACCTGTATGCCAGACTGTATTGTAAATGTTGAAATGAATATATTGTAACAGAGGATACTGGAGAAGAGGTTCATCTCTGTCCAGCTTACTGAAAAATAGTCAGAAATTAAATTACCTGGTATAAGCCATACATATTTTATCTTACAGTTCTGATTGCAGCCAGAGACAAAAAACATCTGATAAAACCAGGGCTAGGAATCTTAATGTATTGTTCTTGGGGGTAATCTAATTGCTATGCTGGAAGGGGGGAAGCTTTTGAAATGATTTTATAGCTTTCAGATGCTATAACAAATCTTAGCAAAGCTCTACGTGTGTATATGGTAACACATATGTGCAAAATTCTGGCTTCTAGTAAAGGAGGTAGTATGGGAACCAGAAGTCCGATGGCCAGATGTATGTGATGTCATTCTGTAATCCAGCACTAAAATGATATTTTAATACTAGATGAGACAGAAGTATCAGAGCAGTCTGTTTTTGAAACCTGACAAAGAAGGATCACTTACCCACTTCATCTTGACTTGCTTTAGTAAGGAACCAGGAAATAGTAATTCTTTAGATCACTTGGGAAAATTTAGTGAGATTAGTTAAGTATTGTTTTTTTCTATATCTGTGTGAATCTATCCATCTGTGTTGTTTTTAATATTTTCTGTGATTGATACTTGTCTGTTTATTGTAAATAAATATTTAGTATTTTCATGCTCCTTTATTATTTATTATTAAATATATTTAAACGTTGCATTGTGGCTGGTATTTTATAGAATAGTTTAACCATTGAGAGTACTTACACTTATTTGGTGACACTGTGGCCACTTCTGAAAGCCTTGCTGCACTGGTCAACTTCTGCCATTTGTATTAGTATCAGTTTTACTCAGTATAATTCGGTACACTTGTAAGAGCCTTAGAGTAGCTGGCTTTGGAGTGTTCTGGTGGCAGTATATACATTATAGTCTGGGCAAAGAGATAGCTGGTAAATCTATGTCAGTCTTTCCCAAGTGTGTGTGCGTGTGTGTGTGTGTGTGTGTGTGTGTGTGTGTGTGTGTGTGTGTGTGCGTGTGTGTGTGTGCGTGTGTGCGTGTGTGTGTGTGTGTGTGTGTGTGTGTGTGTGTGTGTGTGTGTGTGTGTGTGTGTGTGTGTGTGTGTGTGTGTGTGTGCGTGTGTGTGTGTCTGTGTGTCAGCTGCTTGGAGCAAGGACACAAAGCACTGGTTTCACAGAGAGGCTGGAGGAGGACTTGGCCTGGAACACTTGGCTGAGGACTCAACTCTACAGCTGTGGTCAGTGTGGAATCTTATTTGGGGCTTGGTGAGAGTGAGAGTAATCCTAGCCCCAGGACAGAAGTGTGTTCCTTGTGTGAGCTTAAGGGAAATTGTGCTTAGTGCAGACAGCTGCATCTGGAAATACTGTGTGTATCTATTTTTGTTCCAAGTGAATGTCCCTCACTGGTGTCAGTGGTGAGGATTGAGGATCCTTGATTACTGGCCCAGAGGAGGGAACATCTCAGAGATAAATGTCACTCCACAGATTTCCACATAGTTAGATGCTACATATGGGATCCGGTGATCTACTAACTTTGTAATATATGTGTTTATGGCCACATCTGATGGTGCTCATGCAATACCTCAATGTGGATTTGTGTCAAATGCCCTGGCCTGGTCAAGTTCCACAGGATGATAATGTTCTTATCATGCATGCACTTGATGACCTGTTTCAGGGTATTTAACAGATGTGAAAGACATGGATATAGGATGAACAACTCACACTTGTCTGTTGCACACAGCCGGGTTATTACTAATGTCCATACAGAATAGGTCCATGATTTCTCACCATAAGAATGCAAGCCATACAAACCATGCCATGACATATGTGGATACACAGAAAGCCCTGTCACTGTAATATGTATAATATAGAATGACGTGACTTGTGACTGACCTATAGGCCAGTCTCAGGCCATGCCCTGATTGGAATACCACACATCTGCAAATCAGCTATAGCTGATGACTTCAGCAGTGTCTGGTGAGGAGAAAATGCTAATAGCAGTGTCCCACATGCTAAAGTAAAATGCTTCTTGTATTGTCAAGCAAGTGCACAAACACATTTTGACAGTTGAATACGGTGATAACAGAACACCTATCTATCTAAGTACACTGACTAGAGAACTCTGTATTTAAGTCAAGTACCACAGCTCAAGTCTGACTTGAAGAATTTAAGACAACAGTTTATAGGTGATTAACTCATGAGTGTTTGGTGAGGAGAAAATGCTAATAACAGTATTCTGCATGTTGGTGTAAAATTCTCTATGTAATGTCAAACAAGTGGCCACTGCAGTGAGAACATCACCCATACCTACATACAAAGACTAGAGAACTCAGTATTTATGTAAGCATCAATACACAATTATGACTTTTACAGGGCTGCAGGACAATTTATGATGGATGACATCAGCACTCTATGTTGGAGAGAAAATGTTGGGAGGCCTGCAAAAAATGGATGTGTAGGCATGTGCAAGTGTAAAAATATTGTCAGTCCATGGTACTGGAGTGGTATCTTTTGGATACACACTTATGCTGCTCTGGAAAGATAGGCACACATGAATACATACCCCCCAGTTGATGGCATAAGTCTCACTTTTACAAGGCTATAGGATAACTTACTATGGATGACATCAGCACTGGATGTTGGAAAGAAGTTATTGGGAGACCTGCATGAAATGGATGTGTAGGCATGTGTAAGTGTCAAAATATTGTCAATTCATGGTATTGGAGTGGTAACTTTTGGATGCACACTTATGTTCATCTGGCTAGATAAACGCACGCACACACACACACACACACACACACACACACACACACACACACACACACACACACACACACACACACACACACACACACACACACACACACACACACACACACACACACACACACACAATTCCCAGTTGACTGTACTGAGAACACAGCCCCTACCTAAGTACACTGACTAGAGAACTCAGTACTTTTTGCAAGTGCCATGGCACAAGTGTGTGATTCTGACTTTTTGAGCATATTATAGGTGTTAAAATGTGGTAGATATGAAAATGGTGAAATGGGGGCAAGCAGGAGGAAGAACAAAGGGAAAGCAATATAGGAATGTGCAGGAAAGATGTAGGGAAAAATATGCACAGAATATTAGCTGAATTTGGACTGTCGCCTCCACAACCATGCCTCTCAACTGTACAAATTTTCACAGACTTTCCAGATTTTTGGCTGATATTTTTGGCTTGTTCCTCTTTATTCCTGGCAAATAACTGGCATGATCTGAGGATTAAAGTCACTAAATAATGACATACATTTGAGTTTCAGACTTCAAATCCTTCAGAAAATATATATTAAAATAAATCATGTTACTCTAGCAACTTTTTAAGTTTATAAGAGCAATATTTAAAATATGTCCCTATTTGTATCCCCATTTTGTCACACTTTGTCCAGAGTTTTTGCATTAACAGGTTGAGAGGTATGGGGGTGACAACAACACAATCATGTTGTATAGCCAATTGGACCAAATCAAGTGAGTCAAGAAGGCACATGTGTGAAATGGAGAGCAATGTATAGGATAATTTATTTATATATATATATATATATATATATATATATATATATATATATATATATATATATATATATATATATATACACACACATATACATACATATTTTGTGGCTAGGTGCCTATTTTTTATTTACTTCACTAAGAGATGAATACTGGGTAAGGGATACTGGTGTTTCTGGGTCAGGTAAGTTGGGTAGGTGAGGAAGCAAATCCAAAGAAAAAGCACAAACAAGACAAGACACAGGGACAGTGAGGGACACAAAATTTGGGGGGACACCATAATTGGGGTAAGGCAGGAGACAACACAAGCTCATGCCCATCAACTATGGAGACAGTGAAATCTAGTCCTCACCAGCAAAACTGTCATCACTGTCCCCTTATACGTTGGTTGCTGGAATGCTTGACATCTTGTCCTCCTATGGACCACGAGGTAGAGCATCCTCTCCATGCATCATAGGTGTGCACCAGTAGTACTGTGCATAACCCTACACACCCAAGCCTGGAATCTCCTGGTGTGTGATAAAATCCCCACATCTGCCATTACTTCCAGTGGGTACTATAGCACCAGCTGATGAGGTAGCGCTACCTGATGGTACAGGTAGTGCAGGGGCAGCAGAGGCAGTACTGTCAGGTTGGGCCCCAGATGTGCTAGAGCTGGTGGATTGGGGGCAGGCTGACCCACTGGGGTTGACCAACCTCACTGTGCTGTGAAGCATTTAGTGATTTTTTTTTTTACAGATGGGTGACATGGAGTCATTTTGTTGACACATAATAGGAAATAAAAAAAAGATATAAGGGTTGGCTGAGAGAAAAAAAGATATAAAATCAGTACCATCATATGTGACATGCAATGCATTATCACAATTATACAACTATTTTATCTGAAGTAGTATATTTATGTATATGTCCTAACAACTACAAACTATAATTATGGATTGTTCAAGGTAATCCTTGCAATGTGCATATATTGCACATATGCTTGACCCAATTATACAGATTACAGCTAACAGCAGGGCATTTATACCACTTGTATACAGTTTAATTTATGTCATATTATTAAAGAAATGCAGTATTGTATAGTTGCTACTCATGGTATTTGAACCCATAACCTCTGACTACAGTCTTACCCTTGACTCCTAAAGTGGGTTTGTGCTATAGACTTATGCATGCATAATTGATTTTACAGTTAGGATATGTATGCTCACTCTGGTACTACTGTATAGAGAACAAAACAAAATGTATATCTCTAACTTTTAAAGCTATATTAATACTTCTCCTGTGCTACAAACATATCACTTTCTTCCGTCCAGTCTCTCCAAATGACCAGCATGAGCCTGCCCACTGAATTCAATTTCAGAATTAGCTGAGAAAAGAAAAGAAAAGAAAAGAAAAGAAAAAGAAAATAGAAGAGCATTATGAATATGAGTCTTAACTATATTTCGCTTTCTATGTATTATAAATTCTCTTTATTAGCATACTTATACAACTGTAGGATGTTGCAAGTCTAAAACTCATCCAACCACTGGTTGAGTGTATATCTCTTGAGCCTTTTAGATCATTAAAGTGGTGCCTACACTGTTCTCCAGTGTATGGGATACCTGTTTCACTTGATACAGCCTTGGCCTGACTGTTCCAAGCCTCAGACTTCTACTGGGAGTCAGGATAATCACACTGGAGAAGCCTTTAGCTGTGGTGCTTTACCAGGAGTACAATAAATATTCTAGACTTCTGAACACTCTACCTAAATCAGCCACCTTCACCTCCAATGCCAGACATGTTTAATCCCAAAATAATGATTTCCTGCCAATTCCTGTTATCGTGTTTACTGGTAGGTGTGCAAACCCGAGCAATGATGCCAACCACATTTGCATGATGAGAGGAGAGCAATGATGCCAATCTGGGAGGGAAGCAATTTTTTTAATTGAAAGGTTAATTTGACACTAGTTTGAGGGCTATCTGCTGCTGTAACAGTTATGTGAGTTAACTTTGCAGCCATGCACTGGTAGCATAAACTTCATGACGGACACATGTTTGGTTTGTCTTTATACACTGATAAAATTGATTTTTACAGTATGGGATTCAAACCTCTGCATAAGGGACAAAACATTTTCTTCCACAGTGGTGATTTTCCATCTTTGCCACAGAATAAGTGCTTCTCAGACATTGTCATAAATCCTTCAGAAATACAGATGACAGTTTAAGGTATTAGCCATATATACATGTGACCTGACAAGGTCTTTCAATATGGATTCATTTGAGTATGTGTCTTATTTAAGTGTGAAGGCCATCCAAGTCCATATAGCAGAATTATACTCATAGAAATATAGTAGACAGTATACACTCAGTCATATGTCTTAACCTTCAAAAACAGTAAGTGTCTTATCCCTCATACATATAATTCATAACAGCTCAACTACTTAAGATTATGCATTTTAAGTGAGACTGAATATAATGTGAAATGGAATAAAAGTAAACATTTCTGAAATCTGCAGCTCTACACTACATCTGTTGCTACAGGACTATTGAAATACACTTGTACATTTTCCTGTTCATTATTATAAACTGGACTGTCACAACAGTAAACACACATCACTTCCTGTAATAGAACACAAGAGCATCTGTATTACAGCTCTACACTTACACATGTTGCCACAGGAATAGTTAAATGACAAATGCATAATTCCCTATTCATTCAGTAGTTCTGTGTGTTAATACTGTGCAATGCCACATAACATGTTTTCACAGTGCCCAACATTATTAATAGAATGTATCTCTTTTAAATTGTTGATTGAGTCCTGTCTGTAGTTGTCTGATGGCTGCAGGTATTTTGGAAGCTTGATAACCACCATGCAATATCAATCAGTGGCATTGCATGATGGAAAGTAAAAACTGCAACAATGTGTCATTTGACCTTTATATTGTCTACACCATGTCTGCAGGTGTTCTGTCTGCTTTCTGTGTGGGCCAGTAGTCCATGTTTGCATGCTGCTAAGCATTGCACAATTAAGATAAGCACAGCTAAAACTGACATTCATTGTGTGTCTCCATTTCCCTTGTTTTTACTTAGCCACAAACTAAGCAAACACTGGCATTTAAAAATAAAATAAAATAAAATAAAAAAAAAACAAAAAATACACACACAAAAAATAGGTGAAATGAAGAAAATATGTCTATTAAATAAACAACACTGATAATTTATGTTGGTACACATGAAATATTTTTACACAGTTCTGGGTTTGAACTCTCATGGCAATGGACCTTCAAACACAGTAAGGATGGCATATCCCTCTTTGCCACACAAACAGCTTTGCAGTAAAGACCTAAAATCATTGTGCATTCAACCATCTGAAAATCATGCACAGTACTAACAAAACATATGACAGTGGTTTGTACATGTATCAATTTCTGATGTAGTGCACTGACTGATCACACAACCATTTTGGTTATCTGTCTTATCTCTGTGTTTGTTGCCCATTCTTGTCTTATCTGACCAGTAATCTGAGTCATGCAGCCTGTAAGGCATTCTGTACAACTGTCCTTAAAATGTGTGAGGATATTAAATGGCAGTGATATACAGTTGTCAAGACATGAAGGGAATGTAGGATGTTACTGAATGGAAACTGTGAAATGTGTGCTGCTTACTTGCATTTAAAATGATGGCACACTTATTACTACCCTTTGTAAGTTTAACCTGGCAGACACACCTACTGAAGGTAGGGAAGCCTGGTTTGCTGTTGGGTTTTCTTTCTCCCTACCAGTAATTATTTACAGTTGCAATCCATTAGCAACAAACACTGTGGGTGTGTCTGCACTATATTTTCATCTGATACATGGAGCCTAGTATTTGGGATTCTGTAATTCTAATGAGTTCACACCTCATTTGCATCTTCACTATGCTCACAGCCCTGAATCTATACTATAAAAAGAGAACCATGTAGCTAGGGAACCTGAAGGTGAGGAGATTTGTTTATGTGGATAGCAGAGAAGAATATATTATGGGATTTACCTGCACAGAAGTCTACTGATCTTGATAGGGTATGCTTGCATTTTTAGCTATGTACTGTGTATGCTGAAATGTCAGTAAGAAAATTCTGTTACCACACACACACACACACACACACACACACACACACACACACACACACACACACACACACACACACACACACACACACACACACACACACACACACACACACACACACACACACACACACACACATATTTATATACACATTAACAAATGCTACTTTTATCTGTATGCATTCCTTACAAGTGTACTGATGGCATAGGCATGTTTGTCAGGGTATTTTACTTTCTCAGATGCACAGACATTAACTGTCATCACAAGTGCTATATCACAACTACTTTTCTTTGTACACTCTTCTGTGTTTATTTTCATGAAATGTAAATGTCATATTGTCAATGACACAGCCTTCTAGGATGAACCATACACACCTCTAAGGGAGTGCTGGTTACAGGTAGACATGACTGGCAATTGCTTAAACTGAAATGTTCTGTGATAAATATGTCAACATGTTTCAGTGGCAGTTTATTTGATAACACTTTTAGCATTTCACTGATGGTTAGCAAAATGTGTCATTTGCCTGTTGTTTTGGGGCTGGGAGAGCAAAGTTGCATTTCTGTTTTGGCACAAACAAGATTTTGCTATTGTTACTCTCCTTGCTTTGGATCCAACCTTGCTTTTTGTGTGATTGTAATATGTTGCGAACAAACAATTCCTTTTTTATATTTGAATACCTGGACTGTTTCATGTTTCTCCAGTGGGTAATAGTGAAATACGTTTACATAAATATATTTTATGTGTTATAGCAAAGCAGGATTTTTATTTATGTGATACTTATGTGTATCATCCTTCTTTTGTATTTTATGTCACCTAGGACTATGGCACCTGAACCCCCCTTCAGTGACCCTGAAAATGAAATAATCATGGAAGCATTTAGGCATCATGGTGCCTTTCTCTTTGAGAGGGGAAGTGGGGATATGTCTGCCTAAATGCAAATCTGGCAGCAGATAGTTGCCAATATGAATGCAGTAGGTAGGCAGAGCAAGACATATGATCAAGTGCATCACAGGGCCACTGGCATAATTTCATTGGCTCAGAGGAGAGCACCTGTAATCACATGTGAATAGATGACCACCAGGGGGCTGCTACAGAGCCACCACTGACACCAAATGAAGAGTTCCTGTCCACTGTTAGGGATCCAGACAGTTCCCTCGAAAGTGTACAACAGAAGACATTTGTGCTACTCTTTTACAAAGAACAAGTATGTTCCGGGATGAGCTTCCAGGTAGGCTTACCTATCTCAATTGTTAAATACTTCTTGTGTAGTAAAATACTGAGAGTAAATGCTCAAGATCCCTTTAACAATAAACTTCTTTGGCTGGGATAGCTGCTGATGGATACAGTTAACACATTCTGGTTGATTACACATGGGCTTGGGGTGGACATGCCATCCAAGTTCTTGTTAAAAGTATCATTAATGCACATATAAAGGTTTAGCCCCCTGTGGTTCTGTTCATTCTGATTATGGTGTCCTTTCCTTTTGCTTAACTTCTTCCAGGACCATCCAGCATAGGGAGCCTACAATCATCTGCACATGATAAGCCAAACATTTTTATGGCAGTACTGATGAACGTCCAAAGAAATATTTAGTTTGTGATGTGGGTGTCAGGATGATTGTGTGCATTGCTTCACTGAATGTAGTAGTGTACATATTAATTTCTATCCTGAGTTTGTTCCTTATTAGCACAGGTGATCCTGACAGTGGAACTGTGGGATGCCTACCACCTAATGTCAGAGTATCAGCAGACTCTGATGATGGTGGTGGCCAAACAGAGACACAGTTGTGGGGTGCAAAGATTGAATCTGACACTAATGTTGACATTCAGCCACCCCCTGTAATTCCATCAGACACAGCCAGTAGGCCTATGCCAACCCATTCCAGTGAGCCCTCAGATATTGGACAGGTAGAAGGTGAGACAATCCGGGCAATGTGTTTACTGCTGCATCAGTGTCTGTTGACTCTGGCCATAGCCAGAGTGTGGCTGAGATGCCATATAGAAGGGTTGTTAGAGGTGCTCAAAGGAAGCCAGCTGTCCATCCTCTACCTGATCAAGTTGTGTCTTCCTGTGTTACTCAACATATGCTTAGGGCCATCCTGGAGGCACAGGCATATTCCAATAGGTCATCCAGATAAATGCTTAGGGTTGTAGATGTAGCACTGACTAACATGTGTGACTGCTTCCACTATATTGCCAATTCAGTGGATTGGATGAATGACATGTTGGTAAAGGTGATGTCCATGTTGGAACATCTGCTGCGTGGGGGACAGTATCTATGTAGGCATAGGTCAGCCACATCATCTAATGTTAGCTGATATGGCTATGTCCAATCATGCTCCCAAAGTGGCTCTACTTCCACTGCTTCATCAGTAGTTGAGGTGTCCACACCCAGACATGGCAGGCCATGGGTTCATGGTTCTGGGCATCCTTGTAAAAGGAGCTCATCCAGAAGACATCAATCACCTTCAGGTGTCAGCAGCGCATCTGACCATGGGCACAGACATGGCAGTGCAGCTCTTGGCAGAGCAAGTTCTCGTGTTCGGGTATGACAATGATGAACTTCTACCTCTATCATACATGGCGCACACCTATCCAACATAGCAAAATGTAGAGTTAGCACAGAACTTGGGTATGTTCATGTAGACACTCACACACCAATTTCACCTGGACAGCCCATACTAACAAACACATACAACAGTCACATTGTTCCGCCATGAAATTTAAAGCTCAGTCTGTCTCACTGGCCATTTGTTGCTTCATTGGAATGACTGCCTGCTTCATTTTCTTACTTGCACGCAGTCACTTATGTTTTGTGTCAGAACATGTGCATGAATTTTACTGCAGGGCTCCCCCAGATGTATCTAGGCACTGTAACCATGACTTCAAGAACCGAAGCACACACTCTATGATATTTCTGGTTTGAGCATGTGCCTCATTATGGCATTCTTTAGTGGGTGCATGTGCATTTCTAATGGGTGTCATCAGCCATGGTTCCAGTGCATAGTAAACAACAAATGAAGAAACCACTAGATTTACACTTGGTTTATTACACCTCTGGAACTTCAGCAAACGCCTTCAAGGAGTATAAAACATTACAAAGTAAGCACAGTTTAAATATCCTAGTAAACAAGACAATTAATCAAAAAACATTAATCAATTATCCAAATGAACATTAAAAATCAGATTAAATTAAAAGCCTCCAGTTACATTCTACATTAAGACCCTGAGGAGATAAAGTATCATATTTCAAAATTAAAATGCTTTCTTTTATAATAAATTTTTCTTATACAAATGATCAGAAAATATACCTTTATCAACGTGTTCTAAAATCGTAGCTTGCAGCCCATTAGGATCAGAATTATGAACCAACATAAAGTGCTTAGCAACAGGACTATCTTCTTTTTTATTTATAAGGCTCCTAATATGTTCCTGAAGTCTAATCTTAAATTTTCTTTTACTTTCCCCTGTATATACAAGTCCACAGGGGCATCTCAATGCATAAACAATACCTTCAGTATTACAATTTTATATATTATTAACATAAAAAATGACCATTTATATAATTAAAAATTCGAACAACAAAATGATATACGTTGCAGTGACCACAGGACATAGTGTCCTTTACATGGATAGTTCTAGTTTTATGTACATTAGTAGGATATCTAAATCTATTATGTACTAAGATATCTTTTAGATTTCTGCCTCTCCTAAATGTGCATAACCTGCATCACCCAGGAAGTGACCCTGTGGGATATCACTCCTAATGAAATCTGATACAGATGGCATGTGTGCCAGATATGTGAGTTGCAGTAACTGCCTGGATTGCCAGCATACACATTCAAGATGATTCTCTTAGCACTACACATGACTACACATGACTTGGCAGTTAATAGAGTGGAAGCCCTTTCTTTTTATGTAGAGCCTTCCCTGTTCCCTGGGTTGTGCCTCAGTTTCTGTATGTGTGCAATCTATGGCACCCAGTACTTCAGGGTAGTGTGCTACAGGGTAGAACTCTTGCATATTTGTGGCCCTGTCCTCAGCAGTGTGGGGAAATATATATGGTCACTGGCATGCTGTAGTGTAGAATTCAGGAATTGATGGAGTATCCTGGATGCTGATACATGTGACATCCCCAACATGTCCCCTGTTGGGCTCTGAAAGGTTCTTCTAGATAAAATTCTAAGTGCTACACATAAGTTTGTCCCCACTAGTATGGGCTCCCCTCAGTTTGCCTTGAGTCTGAGTTATGGATGAAAGATGTTGCAAAGTTCCTGTCTCTATTTACGCTGTAGTACTCCACAATTCCACCTCATGCAGATTGTGAACTGGGGTCAGAAAACTCTTCTCCTTCTTGGCCCTGGTCTATTAGCAGCAACAGCATAGACTTCAGCCTGTTGCACATACACACGAATTAAAGCAACAGCTGCCCCTAACATTCCTTCATTGTAGACTCTTTTCTGTGGCTATATTCTAATAGTTTTTGGAATTCACAGGGAAAACCAGCACTGAGTCTACACTGTTGCTTTATAGCTTAACAGAAGTAACTCCAACCAGTCAACCATGGCGGTTGCTGTATAAAATCATAGATTTTATTCAAAGAAGGAAAATAAAATCAAAAAAAGCAAAAGCTAAAACACAGATAAGCACTTTCATGCCTTTCTAAACAGGCGCTTCATCAGATCTAAAAACTATTACAAACTATTTTTTAAACACAGTTACCTCACCAGGTCACATGATCTAAGAAATGGTTTTAAAGGGACAGTTCCATTAAGTCCCTTCCTACAATCTGCATGTAATACTAAAATCCACTTGATCTCTATACATTCAGCTTTATTCCATACATCATCTTTTCTTTAGCTAGGTAAAAGTAACTCCAAAACTAAAAACTTAAAAGTAGGGCTGGTGTCTCTAAAACATGTTTATATGGTGCATTACAAACTTCATTCTTCCTGTTCTCCAGTTCTGTCTTTCAAACATCTGTTCATCTTTCCTATGCAGTAGGATTCGCACTTCACACAGAATGACAAATACACTAAATTCTGACCTCCAATTTGCATAAAAACAAATGACATTACTCTTCTTACTCAGTGGGTGTACACAAGAATCACTGCTATGAATGTATTTGCACGTGTTGCAGACTCTGCATGGAAATGTACTATATTTATCAGAAACAGAAACCTTCTTGTTAGTAGACTTACAACACAGCAACTGTTTTAATTATCCATTGCTCTTATAACAAAACTTGGGTGCATGACCAAGTACTTTCCTATACTTATCATCATATACAAGTAGTTGCCCGTTATTTCTAATTACATTACAGAAAGTTTGAACATTCAGAACCCTATTAATGTAAGCATTCACCTCATAATAAGAATAAAGTTTTACACTGTGACAGCATGCATTTAAAAAATGTACAGGAGAATTTATTTTCTCTTCCATAATATCTTATTTTTTCACTCTATAATACTGTCTTTATTGTCTCTATGTAGAGCAAGGCACTTTGTCAAAGTTTTAGCATACAATTTTTTTCTTTAATTTTTCTCTAAAACTACACCATTGGTCTTTTTAAAATGCTTTGTAAATGGCATATGACTTCATTTAAATAGTAATGTCCAACAATAATTTCAAGTACGCAAGGAGGCAGTTACATCCTCAATTGGTTGCATTCAGCTGGATCAATGATTAAAAAACAAATAAGCAAGTAAATAAACAAACAAAAAAACAACACTGTGACTTTTATTAACTTAAAATGAGAATATGCAAGCTAGTTTTAAAACAGTGACAGGATACAGTACTTAATAAGCTGCATATAAATTAAAATGTCAAAGCTTTGCTTTTCATAGTGCTCACAGGCTAACCGTAAGCTGAATGACTTTTAAGTACTTATTACCATACAAGGACTTTTTTCTTTTTCTGCTAGTGCTGTTTGCTTTAGATATTTCAGCATATGACTGATGACTTGTTAATGTTTCTTTGACCCTGTTCTTAACTCTGCATATGCATTTCTAAAAGCTTTGTGTACATTTTTGTCATATTTCATATTACATACCAGCCAGCAATAGCTGGAGCTCATGTTTAGTTCTCAGGCAGAAAAAAAAAAACATTGCTTATCATCCTTGATGGTGTCTTTGCCAATGTTCTTTACTACATGTTGACATGTATTGCTAATTAACTTAATGATAATCGCCTCACTTGTAACCTAGCAGGAATGCCAGTAACACACTATGCTTGGAAATAATGTCTTTGGTAATTAATCTCAGCATCCAAGCTGGTGACATCACTTTGGACTGTACTATAACTGTTGTCAGGTGTACTGGAACCTCTCCTTGCAACACTTAATCATTCAGTAAGCAAATTGATTACATTACAAATGACATTTTACCCAAGCTGAGCTTTCCTATGTATATCTAGACAGTGTTCTGCAATCAGTGTGGCTAATACAATTGCAAGCTTGTTTATTTCACCGCATCAAAACATTGATGAAGTTTAATCAGGGCCTTCATGTAGCTCTTAGAAACAATTCTCTGAAGCTTCAAGTCACTTAGTACTTGGCTTCACCTTTGTTACAACCAGTGCATATGAAAACGCTGCACCAACTGTTACGTTATATAGAGGACTAGAATGCATTTTACATATAGGAGTGAACATATTATTATCAGTACTAGAGAAAATTGCAACAGTCAGGGTATAACATAATTTTACTGATTTACAGCTTTCATGCTGGGTAGTCACCCTCCTGCCAAATCACTATTGTTACTATTCATTTTTACTTATTTGCTTGTTTTAGCAATTCCTGACTGTCAAAACATATATTTATGACTTAAAATCGGATACCTGAAAAAGTCCTAAATTTTTTATTTATTATTTATTTATTTTACATTTCTTAACCGGGGGTGTCTGACTGAGCCAAAAAGGCCGTTTTTCAGCAGCGGCCTGGGAAGAAAAGCTCCACACAGAAAAATAATTGCAGATACATTTAGATATTTAGACATGATCAATATACACACAGATTACAATAGATATGTTTTTACAGTGGTATGCAGCACATCAACAGTCACAGTGGAGAGAAGAAACAAGAAAACATCAATTTAAAAATAAAGGTAATTAATAGATTTGTGCTGTATAACTGAAATATGGAGCATAGGTAGAATACATACATAGTACATAGGTACAGTACATAGATTGTACTTTTTTATAATAATTAAAAGTAAAATTTCTAACAGCCTGAATTTGACGTTCAGTATGCTCACTAAAAGGATATTTGTGAAAAGCAGCTAGAAAACTGTGCAATATGCCATAGAAAGTCTGATAGATTTTATAAGTTGTATTTGAGCTTAGAATGAACTATATCTGAAACACAACTGCTGCCTTAGTTGCAGATGTTGTGCAGTACATCTAACGATTGTTAACACCTGTAGTAGCCCACGACATGACTATGGGAAGCAAAACATGTTTTCATATTCAAGACTCTGTGCATAAAATAGCTAAGGTAGCTACAGAAATGTGGTTAGACATCAGAAACATTGTCAGCCATAGAACTACTACCTGCAATTTCTTCAGTAGCATTTTTCATCATTGCTGACATAGCTGTAATGCTCACTCCTTTAACACAATGTTAGTAAACTGAAAAAAAACCCAAAATCTTCCACATTACATAATTTTAGCATGTAAACATTGCAGTTCAAATGACTGGTGACCCTATAGAATTCTTTCTGCAAACGTAGAGAAATACACACATTCAATGCACAGAGGTATAATGAAACTTTTCAAAGACATGATAATTTTTACAGTTTCATCAAGTCTCTCTAGACCTTTAACAGTTTTTTGTCCTTCATTCTATGTAAAGTGTTAGGCCATTCTAGTAGAAGTATAGAGCTTAAACTTGCACTAACTTAAAGCTGCTACCTCTCAACTCTGTTTTCTGTTGTAAACTCTTGTACATTTCCTAGATTATATTGTTCTCCTGCATCACAATTATGAGAAATCAGAAATGTCCCCTCCACCCATACTGATCTCTTTTTCATGTTGATCACTTTATCAATGAATAAAAAACGTACATGTATCCATCATACACTTTTATCATATACATCCTTTAAGGCTTATTTATTTACTGAGTAGTTAGATGTGTTCACAGGAAACTGGCCTGTGCAATTTTTCATTTCCTTCAAAGATTTCTAACAAAATTCCACTTCAGATAAGTAAGTGTGTAAAGTCTTAGAAGGAATAACAAATGGAGGGGTAAAGTACACTGTATATGGTGAATTGTTTACACATATTTTAAGAGGGACTATAGAAAAAGCTATGTACAGACAGACAGTGTGTAATGTGGTTGCATTAACTATCACTGTTATAGCAAATGACGTGTACTTTCCAACAATACATGAGCTAAACTTTCTCTAACTTTCTGCTAAATGTCAACATGCAAACAGGCTGATGGAAGAAAGCAAATGATCTGTTGATTCTGGACAAGTGTTGTACATTTCATCTTTGCACAGCTCATTCTAGACAATCTGAATGTAGGATCTTAGCTTCTATTTTTCACACCTATTCTTGAAATCCACCATTTACCTCTGCTATAATAACACTGCACCCGACAATATTTTCCAGATATCTTCATTGTGGAATAAGGTTTTGCTTGTTGTTTTATCAAAAGGGAAGAGGAGCTAGGGGATGCTACTAATTACACAGCATTTGAATCTAACTAATATTGCCTCAAATGTATATGTTAATTTGTTAATAGCTGGAATGGAAAATACTGATTACCACTGGTCAAAGAGAGGAGGAGTTTGTTACAGGCAGAAAATAAGAGAATGACTGACAGCCGTCAGGGGTGGGGGGATAGGGCATCAAATCCACCATAGTAGTTCACACAAGGTGCCTTGCTTTGCGCTACGGCCCTCTCTATCACTTTTCATGTATGTAAGTGCTACTGGTCTGAGTGATGGGGTTTATAAGAAACCTCTTCAGGAAATGTCAACTCTAATTTTCTGGCAACTACTTTGGCTATGTACCCTTTCCTATAAGTGTCCCCCTGTGATCGCTTATCTGTGCCAGGTATCAGCCAGAAGAAACAATTTATACTGGTGTACCATAGCACTTCATGTGAAACAATGTGATAAGTCAGAGCCTTGTTGTTTGGGTCTTCTCCATGCCAACTCCAACAGTTGCTTTAGCTGCTAACTGAAATTCGATCACTGGGGTAATAGGAAGTTATCCCGTTATTCTAGCAGAAGTAATATAATCCCCCCCCAATACTGAGCTTGCTTGGGATTAGCTACCTAGGGAACACCAGCACTGAAGAGATAAGGAAGCTGGTGAACACTTAAAGAACATCATCACTCTACCTCGTAGATGGGAGATGAGGAAGTAGCTGGTCCAAGCACCTACAGAGATGGTAACCAGGTATTTGCCATCTTAACATCAAAGGAACAGTAAAAATTATAGCTCCATCACTGGCATACTTCATAGTATGTACTCTATAATGGGGAACCTTGGGGCACCAAAACTGTTAAACTAGACTGAAGGTTTGGTCCAGAAGGTCTCCCTTATAAAGCCATATCAGATTTATACAGCAGATCAGATATGATTTCCAACTTGTTACATGACCTCGACATTATAATACAGTACTCTAATCACAGCTGCAGGGATGCAAGCCATGTATATCAGTCCAAGATTGTCTGAAGGCAGATGGGTATATCACACATGAATGTAATGGCTAAGCATATGATGGTGTACTCCACAGTGGCTCTGGATATGATGGTATACTCCAAAGTGGGCTCTGGTTATGACAGTATACTCCACAGTGGGCTCTTGATATGGATATGATGGTATACGCCACCATGGACTCTGGCTATGATGGTATACTCCACAGTGGGCTCCTGATATGATGGTATGCTCCACAGTGAGCTCTGGATATGATGGTGTACTCCACAGTGGGCTCTGGATATGGATATGATGGTATACTCCACCATGGGCTCTGGTTATGATGGTATACTCCACAGTGGGCTTTGGATAGGATGGTATACTCCACAGTGGGCTCTGGATATGATGGTATACTCCACAGTGGGCTCAGGATATGATGGTATGCACAGTGGATATTAATGTGAACTGGTATTTGGAGCAGACATGGTACCATGATCCCCAACATCAGTGAAAGTGAAATCTATGCCTGTTCTTCTTCAGAATACTTAATCTCATAGACAATAAGCCTTCTCCATGCATTGCCCTACAACATGATAAATTCACAACAGCATTTTTAAAACTAATTACTCACATTATATCAAAGCTCACTCTCAGCAGTGATATCCACCCTAACCCTGGACCCATTCATAGCACAACCCACTTAACTTCCCAACCCATTTCTCAACCCCATACTATTCTAACCTTTCCTACAATATGAGCTGATCTATTATTCTTAATATCAACATCAGAAGCATCCTTAACAAAGTGCAAGAAGTACATGCCACCATCGCTGTCTACTCCCCAGACATAGCCTTAATAACAGAAACATGGCTAAAACCACACATTAGCAATAATAAAATTACTCCTCCAGGCTACACTATGCTGTGATCAGACAGGATAAAGAAAAGAGGTGGCGGTATTGCCATACTATTTAAAAATAACCTCAGCCTAGTACTCATTAATCAGAGGGTCTATATTAGATCAGCGAATGCTTAAAAAAGCGAATGCTGATTGATTGAACTTATGTAAGCAAAAGCTTACAGTCAGAATAGCGATTTTTTTCCTAGGGAAAAAAAATCGCTGATCCAAAACACATACACACAACACAAGCACACCAAACAAACAGCAATCCACACACATACGCCTAAAATCTGACACCTAACCCTACACTAAACTATACACACACTACTAACGATCCACTTACCTTAACCCAAACCCTAACCCTAAGGTCCGTCACTATCACACACTCACTTCACCAGCTTCTTAACCCTAACTCACCTAACCTGCCCTAATCCTCACGACCACACAGTCGCACACATACCTAACCCATGCCCTAACCCTAACTCACCTAACCCGCCCTAACACTCACATCTACACAATCGCACACTTACCTGAACCCGACCCATAACTTTCCACTACAGCACTGAAAATACCAAAGCAACAGAAACGGACAACTGAATTCTTTCCCTAGGAAAAAATTCGGGTTTCTGTTGCTTCAATATTTTAAACTTTCACTTACATAAGTTCAATCAATCAACGTTCGCTTTTTTAAGCATTCACTGATCTAATATAGACCCTAATCAGAGCATCCCTCACTTTAACAAATGCAGAAGTAATGTTTACAAAACTAACTGTAAATTCCAAAATTCACCTAAACATAATTAGAACCTACATCGCCCAGGCAACAACCTCTCCACAGTTGAGCATATACTCCAGTGGACATCAAACTCCTTTCTGCAGGAAGCAATCATTTTAGTTGATTTTAACTTATACTGGTACACCTGGGACTCTCAAAATCCTACCAATCACATACATTTTCATGGTTATACCCAACTTATCCGGCTACCAACTAGGATAGACAAACCAACCATAAGACAGTCCATCTTGGATTGGATTCTTACAAACAGACCCATTGTCTCCTCACACTTTGGTTCTCTCCCAGACTCCTTTATTACCACAACCTAACCTACCTCCTCAGACACCATGTGCATCCAATGAACCTCAATACTTACAAATTAATCCATAATAAAAAAAAGAAAAATTTTACCTCAGACAAATTCATTTCAGTCCTTAAACACTGCAGTTAGACACCACTCAAACATCTCCCACTAGAAGAAGCTATATGTGTTTTTAATTCCACTTTTCTTAACATCTTGGACAAACTTGCTTCTCCCAGAACAATAAGAATCAAATCCAATGTTGAACCTTGGCTAGCCAATGAAACAATATCACTATTAAATGTTAGAGACAAAGCTTGGGAAAACTGGCAAACTAACAAATTTCAAGCAAATAAACAGGCGTATCTTCATCTAAGAAACTACTTAAAAAAATAAAAAATCAGAAAAGATAAAAGAAATGATTACAGTGACACCCAAACAAACCATCAAATAATCTCCAAAATTTTGGACAGCTACAAAAGCAATTTTACAGCCAGGGCAAGCTAGCACACCTTCCCCAACAGCCAACAACATTAGTGACAATATCAAAATGCAATTTAACACATATTTCACAGAGACGATCCTAGCCCTCTAAAAATAACAAATGTTCTTCACCCCTTCTACCCCAACCTACCCCTAATCTGGAAAGCAACACCTTCTCATTCCAATGTGTCCCAACAGATGTTATAAAAAATATTTAAAAAATAAATTAACAACAACCTTAGCTGACAATCAGTCACCCACAGAATATCTCAAAATGTCTGCAGAAGCCATCGCATATCTGATATCTGTTCTTATTAACAGATCAAGCTCAGAACAAAAAGTACCAACAATATGGAAACAATCACATATTATCCCAATCCATAAAGGAGGCAAGTCAACAGAACTATCCAGTAATCCTCCTATTACAGTATTATCTCCCCTATCTAAAATATTAGAGATATGTATTCATACACAACTAATAACTTACCTTCTAACAACCTCTTATCCAACACTCAGCATGGTTTCCATCTTAAACACAGCACTACTACTGCCCTATTATCCTTCACAAACACCATTACACACAGAAATGAGGGCAAACAAGTATCCTCTTTCTTGACATATCCAAAGCCTTTGACATAGTCTCCCATAATTGATTCTTAACAGCTCTTTCTGAACATAAACTCAGCCTTTCTGCACTTGTATTGTTCCAGGACTACCAAGCAGGGCGCCAGCAGGCTGTAAAATGGCAACAGAATCTTTCCCCTCTTCTATCACTCAGTCTTGGGGTTCCACAGGGTTCTATCCCAGGTCCTCTCCTTTTCACCCTTTTGACTAACAATCTTCATATCTCTAATCTGCATGCAACTGTTGTCCAGTATGCTGATGGCTCTATTCTAATATGTGCTGTCCCCACACTCCAGCAACTTCAAACTATAACCCAGCAGTCCTTCTCTTCTGTAGAATCATGGCTATCCAATGCTTAACTCATTCTAAACCCCAACAAAACCAAACTAATGCTTTTACCTCCCACCAGAACCACTGACCCCAACCCACACACACACACACACTTCCACATCCGATCAGCAAACAACACAATTATTTCTGCAGTCTCCAGTACTAAGCTATTTGGTGTGCTCTTTGATAGTAACTTGAAATTCAACACTCACATTGCCCAGTCTATAAAGAAAGCCCACAAAAAACTCATACTTCTATACCAAAATAAACAATTTCTAACAAACCACACAAAAGCCACCATTGCTAGAACACATCTAGTCTCTTCCCTCCTCTACACATCCCCCATTCTCACTAACTTAAGAAAAAATTACTGTGATGAAGTATAGCACTGATTTTTTGAAGTTCACTTGCCAGGTTGATGTGCAGGGGATTAATTTCCTGGACATTGATATACAAAAGACAAATAACAGTTGGCTAGAGACCTGGGTTTACAGGAAGCCCAGTTATTGTAATTCATTTCTGTCCTTCACTAGCTGCCATCCTTTTCGCCAAAGAAAATGTATTGTGAAAAGTCAATTTATCACTGCTTCTAGACTGACTTCCAATGATGCCATTTGTTTGGATGAATTCTCAGTCCTTAAGAAGATGTTTTTAGACCGAGGATATCCCATCTCCCTTTTGGACAGTGTTCATGCCGAGGTGTGTGAAGGGAGAATGGAGAGGTATGCAGCTATCATAAAAGGTGGCCTGGTGAACTCTACTGTGTTTAACCACAAAGACATGAACAAATTCACTAGCCAGGAGAACATGGTTCTTTATTATTCCTTGGATGCTAAGAATATCCAGCGAATTATTTGCAAAAACTGGCATGTCCTTTCTTGTGACAAAGAGATTCAACAGTTGGCTAATAGCCAGCCCACATTTACATACAAAAGGAAACCCAATATCAAAAATTTATTGGAGAGACCTTGATTTAATTTTGTGTCCAGGTTTCTGGTGACCTTGAAATGTGGGAGATGTCCCCAATATTGCCACATTGAGAACAACTATACTGGCTCCTTATCATTATGAAATTTGCAAAAGGGGGCCAGTTCTATTGCTACTCTGAAAGGGTGGTATACATTGCAGTCTGTACTCAATGTCAAGTGTTCTATGTGGGCAAAATCAACAATGCTTTCAACAAAAGGATTTATTGGCATGTTTATAGTATACAGAAGGCAGACAACAAGAGTGTTCTTGCCAGGCATTCCCTATCCTGGGTAGGCTTTAAAAGATTTAAGTTTTTATTTTGGAGCAAGTGCAAGCAGCTGCCTACACAGGGGATTGGAAGAACAAATTATTGAATTGTGAAATGTTGTGGCAACTTAGATTAGATGCCACACACTTGCTAGGGATTAATGACAGTATTTCCATTACCAGTTGCTGGTGTTTGTTTTATTGATTTTATTTCTGTTTACACCACTACCAGGTTTCATGCTTATTTGTGGACTAAGACAACTCACTTGGCTCAAACTAACCAACATTCCAGCCTACAACCAGCTGACAATAGCCTATCAGTTACTCAACTAACCAATCAAAACTCCTGCCCTCCAAAACCACCTCCAACCCCACTCTGCTAACAGTGTACTTCCCTCCACAAACAAATCGCTATTAAAGAACACTAAAGCTAGTAACACAACAGGAGAATCCCTTTACTCTAACTAAATAGCTAAGCTTTGGAATACCTTGCCCCCATATGTAAAATTTACAACAAGCAATGTAAAAATTAAAAAAATCCTCAAATTCCATCTATCAAATATATGTACATGCCTAGGTTAAAAACGAACTATCTCTAATTGAACCCCTAAGAGCAGTTTTCTTAACCACAATGCATTCTTGGAGCTCTATATCTTTAACAGGCTTTTCTACAATACTGCATTCCATATATGTTACTGTACAGAAACCTCTGTGTATATCCTAATAAACTGTAAAAATATTCTGTTAATGTAAAACTGCTGTACTGTATGTATGTTCTACACCTTGGTAAACAGTCATCTATTTCATGTATGTATACAAGTTCTGTTGCTGTGCTGACAGTGTATCTTAGTAAAATCTCTGTATTTATGTGTATAAGTGGAGCTTTTCTCCCTGGGCCTTCCCTGAAAAAGGACAACATGTCCAGTCAGACTTTCCCAGTAAACCAATGTAAAATAAATGAAATGAAATGAAATAAAATAAAATAAAATAAATGTCAATACAAGAAGGAAGAGTGGTTCTTTTAACAAGAAAGTACCTAAAACAAACCAGATGAGGTGGCAGCACACAGAATATTGCCCAAACAAAAGAGGACTAAATTAATATTGGAAGGTTAAAACAGACTGGCCACAATTAGGCGCACAGTATGATAAATAATAAGGCTGTTTTATTCTGGACACACTGTCAAATAAACAACATAAGAAAACAGTATCCATTCTTAAGGCGGTTTGAGAGCAGCTACCCACACATATTGAAAGGTATACAGGCCCATAGTTTAGGCTTATGATCAAAGTTCAGCACAGCAACAGATAAGGGCATCCAAAATCCTAGTAGTATAAAAAGGGACAGCACCCACTAGCATAACAAATTAGACAAAACAGATACAGCAATTAGAATCTGACATTGTATTAAGAAGAAAACAAGAAGTTGGTTTCATGAGTGGGACAGATTAATAGAAATTTAATTTTCTGTTTTATACCAGAATTAACATGAGCACATGCTCTCTTTGGCAGAAAGGAAGATACTTTATACATATTTTGATATCAATCACATACGGGCTTATTGTTGCTAAACCAAACAGAGAACTCTGAATCCTGAGCAAATCAACCAAAGCTACATATGAGATAAAAATAGCCACCTAGGCAAAAGACAACCAGAAAGCCTTCTTTAGAAACCTCAGAAACAATGCACTGCACTGTGCTGAACTAATAGTATGCTGAGCTAACAGGAAATGATGTCACATAACCATACCCAAAGGATGTAGCCAATCCTCTGTCAGATAAATGTAGCTCTAACTTCACTCCCTTTCTTCCCTTCCATTCCCTGATCCCCCCACTGCTCAAATTTCCCAAGAATGAGTCCTCAAAACAATATCAAAGATCAACATCACTTTTACAGGGCTAGATAACATACCAGGATGGCTACTGACCTATTGAACCCCCAGCAGAGTGTATTCAATATTAACATCCAAACACTCTGTAAGCTTGATGAATGGAGAACAGCAAAAGTCCCCCCCCACCCCGCGCACAAAGGTAGTGTGTCAATGGACCCGGTAGAGTTATGGAAAGGATCATTATGAAATTAGTAAATAAGGGCATTGGTGATCTACAGACCCTTGACCTAAACCATTTCAGTTTTGTTAAGGGCAGATTGTGCCCACTTAACCTTGCTTTTTTCCTTGATAAGTTTAATAAAGCAATGGATAATGGAAAATCTGTATGAACTGCATATCTGGACACTGTAAAGACATTTAAATCAATTACACACTCTGGTATAGCTGAACAACTCACCAGCTAAAAGTATATCCCTACTTAATTCATTAGATAGCAAACTGGCTCACTAAAACAACACAAGAAATTAAGGTGGGAGACAGTACCTCCTCCAAAAATCCTGTCACTGGAGGTGTACCCAAGTGTTCAGTCCTCTGGCCACTCCTCTTTAGCATTTATTTCTCGATGGTCAAAGCTAATGTTAAGGGTTTATGGCTGACCAAGTTTGCAGATGACTGTAAACTTGGTGTCATCAAAAACTCTACAGAATGCACAGAGATTCTCCAAGAGTGCCTTTCCAAAAGAAATAGTCAATGCCAAAAAATGTATGACAGCATCCTTTGGCAAGCTTGATGTCCCCTGTAACTATTACATAGACACCCCCTCCCACCCCCAAAAATTGTTCCAGTTCTTAGAGACCTGGAAACCTATGTAGACAGTGAGCTGACTTTAATTAACATGTATATATATCCACTACTGCAAAAAGTCCTTTTTCACTGTACAGCTTTAAAGTAAGGATATAGCATCCAAGTCAAGGGATATAATTACACCACTGTGTTTTGCACTCATTAGTCTAATCACTGTGTATAATGCATGACCACAATGCATAGTATTTCACCTTAGTTTGGTCTTGCTTCCACATGTCATTGACAGCTGACATGTTTTGCCAGTATTTGTAGACTCCATGTTTATTTAGAATTATTATTAATGGCAGATATTTATAGCTTGAGTGATATATAAGATTTGTATGTGTATTAACTGCTTCTTTTTAAACAATTTTATTATTCATCAGTAATACATTGTGTGCATAAATAGTCAGAAGGAAAATATATTGCATCGGACATTAAAGACAGGAATGACTCAGATTAATTTAGTCATTGTGTATATACAGTAGCTCTTTATATTATTATTATTATTATTATTATTATCATTATTATTATTATTATTATTATTTCCAAATACTAGGTTAATTGTGACCTATTGCTTTACCCTCTCCACCGTATGACTATCTTTTAATTATCTGCAAAAAAGTTCAGGCTTTTAAAAGTATTTGCTTTAAAACAAATAATTAATATAACATTAATACAATAATGATACTGCCGTTTTTCCTGTGTTATACAGGTTGATTTCAAGAAGGAGATTATCTGTGTGTCAGTTAGTGCAGAGGAAGGAATAAGAACTTTGAACTGCTAATAAGCTGCTTCTTATGGCCAGGATGTACAGGGACTTTGAACGATTTGCCTACTGTGACTCAAAGTAAGTCCTTTTAGCTAGACACTGCATAAAAGAACTCTGCACTTCTGATTCGAAAATGCTGTCACATACAGTGGGAACTTTACCAAAGAAAGAACTATTGTAGGAAATATTGCTAGACTTTTAGACCAAAGGAATACAAATCTGGCATTTAGAGGTTTTACTTTTACAGAAGGATGGGAAGACACTGTTGATGGTTTACTGATAATATATGTTTGTCCTTAGGTTATTCCACAGCTCAGACTTTAGCCCTTTGGCTCTTTATCTTTCTTATAAATTACTTTTTTATCTTTACATCTGTATTGGACCTGATTTTACAAATATAATTTTATGAATACACAGCCAAAATAAAGCAACACACTGGTATCCTAATGTTGTTGGAAGGCAGGCCTGCACTGTGTATTTGAGGGACCTTTTTAGTTTCTCAGGCTGCATTATAGGTAACAAAGTGATGAATCACATATAGATGATGTCTCTGAGCACATGATCCTCCAGTTAAGTTCCTGACTCTAGAGACTTCTGTGCAGAGTCTGCATGCCCTCCCTATGTCAATGTGGATTTCTGCCAGAAGGTTTAGTTCCCTTTAATATTTAAAGATGTTCTATACATGAACTGGTCTAGTCTGAGCAAAAGTGTGCATGCCATGTCTGAGTTAATGTGTTTGTGAGACGCCTGCAATAGACTGACATCCTAACCAGGATTATTTTTTTACACTGTACCAACTGAATGCTGGCATAGACTACAACTTTTGTACAATCTTTCATTGAATCAAGTAGAAATTACTGCAAAGAATGAATGAATGAATGAAAGAATAAATGCATGAATTAAACTGCACTGACTCCTATGTTTCAGAGTCATGTACTAACACTTGGTACAGATTACAGAAGATTTATATGCTATTTATTAGCTTGTTAATAATGTTCATAGGTTCATAGATACTAACCAGACTATTGATCTGGCAGGATTTTAAGAAAACTAGCCTTACATTTTCATGGCAGTTTGTAATCCTTATATATTGCATTTGAATAACCCAGTTGTGGGCAGAACAAGATGGTTTTGGAACATTTACTTGTTACCCCTATTAAGCCATTTTTGCTTCTAAAGAAAGAGTACTTATCTTAGTTTTTTTTTTTAAGAAACAAAACAACTGATATACATTTCTAACATAAATTACTAAGAAATGTTGACATGAAGGTGGTAACACACATGCAGTGGTTAACACTGCTGCTTCACAACATTTGGTTTGGTTTCCCAAGTGTGTGTCCTCTTGTCAGCCTCTGTATGTCACTGCCATGCTCACGTGGGTTTTCTATAGATGGCATTTTTTTCTTAAACAAAAAAGCCTACTGCTGGGTGAAATGGCAGCCATCTAAATGAATGTAGATATGCAAGTGATGTATGTGCAACATTGGCATCCCAAGTAGAATTACTTCTCTGCATTTTAATGCCCTTTTGCCAAGATAGACCATGGCTACACACTGACACTGAAATGGCTAAAACAAGTATCGGAGAATGAGTGAATTCTTATGTAGCTTGAATTTGTAAGACACTTAAAATAAAAGAGAATGTTTACAATCAGTGTGAAATATTTGTTGGTAAAGAGAGATTAGACATTTTAAATATCTATTTCAGAAAAAAAAAACATAAGTGTACATTATATCAAAAATGATTATTAAGTTAACACATTAACTTGAGGTTCATTAATAAATTTAAAAAACATTAAATCCCCCCCCTCCGATAACACCACTGCATCACCCTCTCCAGCTACTTATCTTCTACAGAGTTGGGCAACTCCTGGGGTTTCTTCTTTTCAAACTACTTCAACTCAGTGCCTTCCCTCCTCATAATAATGCTAATAATAATAATAGTAATAATAATAATGCTAATAATAATAATAGTAATAATAATAATGGTAATAATAATAATAGTAATCATAATAATAATCATAATAATAATAATAATATCCATTACAACCCCTACAACCTGTCCCAGTTAAGTCCATTACTCCAGACACCCTAAATCAGACTGTACATACATACATACAAATGTTTCAAGCATGGGCATTAAAGCCCTTCTAGCTTGCCAATATGCCAAAACACTTATTCCCATAATAAATGTCCAGACTGTTCTTAAAAATATCTAAACTAGTACTTGCTTTCATGTAATTTGGTAGTTTGTTCCAAGCATCAGCTACTCTGTCAGAGAACCAATTAGTACACTTCTCATTCCTATAGAATCTTCTACATAGGTTATCTGACGATTTTCTAGTACTTTTTGATAACCCCAAACGTTCCCAGAGGTAGTTGCCCCTAAATGCCTTATATACCTGAATAAGATCTCTTAAATATCTATAAGAGACACTGTACAAGTTCAGATATGTTAGTCTTTCATAATAACTTAGATTTTCACATCCATGGATGCCCTTAGTATATTTCCGCTGTACTCTTTCCAGTTTATTCATGCTTGTTTTCCTATAGGGTTTCCATATTGTTATTCCATACTCAAGTTTGGGTCTATTGTAACCAACAAACAATGACTTCATTATGTTTGATTTCCTAGACTTTATAAATCTTTTTATACAACCTATAGTTCTATAACTATCATTAGCCAATTGGTTGACATGATTAGAAAAACTCATAGCTGAATCTGCCCATATACCCAGGTCCTTAAATGAGTCTGCGGTTTCAATCGCAACCACGCTGCTTCGCAAGGGATGGCTTGCACCTGTCACCCCTGGGATTCCGGATATTGGCAAAGGCTCTTGCCACCCCCATAGTGCCTTTTTTAGGCAAGGCTCAAATTCTAAACCTACCACCCTAGAACACAAAAAAGGAAAAAAACTAAGGGTAATGCTGCTCAATGCCAGAAGTCTGAATCTCAAAATGCACGCACTCGAGGCCCTTCTCAGTATGGAGAACATCGATGTCTGTGCTGTGACAGAAACCTGGTTCAAGGCTCCTGAGAGCACCCCAGCACTATCAGGTTTTACCTCATATCATGCGTTCCGCCCCAAAATCCGGACAATACCAAGAAAGGAGGGGTATCCATATTCATCAAGGACACCCACACCTCAAGACTGGTGGCAACGCGATGCATCGGAGACCATCCAGGTGCAATTAACCATAGGCAAGACTGCTCTGCAAATTGTAGCATGTTACAGGCCACCCTCACAAACTCAGGAACCTCACATGGCCTTCCTGAAAACACTAGAGGGATAAATGTATCACCAAACACCATCATACTAGGTGACTTCAATTACCCTAATATAGACTGGGAACACTACTCAAGCCCAAACACCCTAGCCCAAAAGTTCCTGGAATTCATAAACTCAAATGCCATGGAACAACTAGTTACCATCCCACAAGAGGAGATAACATACTTGACCTCATCATCACGAACATGGGAGCACAATGTTCAACACCGAAGTATACCCCTCACTGGTGAGATCAGATCACAAACTAATCTCGCTGGAGGTCCTCATCCCACCCCACCTGAAATAAAAAGACCACAGTAAAGAACTTCTCAAAGCCGACTTCACACTTCTAAAGACTAGTGTGGTCTCTTTTAAGGCCCCGAGCCGGAAAACAGTACACAAGTCGCTGAATCACTTACAAATGCCTTCTACCAGCACCTGCAGGACTGCATGGATAAGGCAATCCCAAGCAAAACAAAGACTCTTTGTACCAAAGGCAAGCGTCCAGTCTGGTGGACCCCAGCCATAAACAAACTCTACAACAAAGGAGGAAGCTACTACAAGATAGAGCAAAATCCTTAAAAGGTAAGACACCCTTGATCACTATAAGTAAAAAACTAAGAGCTCTCATAAAATCATCCAAAGCAAATTCTGAGAGAAAAATAGCTAAAGACTCTAAAGACAATCATAAGGCCTTCTTTAGCTATGTTAGAAACCTGGGAGGAAACTCCCAGATATGCTCAGAACTAGTTCAAAATGATGTGAAGATTACTGATCCTACGGACATTGCCAACATACTGGCTGACAGGTTCAGTGCAAACTTCTCCCCTCCCCCAAAAAGGAGAGATATCTATACCAAACGATTGCAGCCCCCAAACATCTCCAACACCCAAGTGAGAACTGCTCTCTCCAAAGCAAAAAACACAGCATCCATGGGACCTGATGGTGTCCCCGGCTGTGTGCTCCACGAACTCAATGAGGAATTAAACCCACAGCTAGGACAGCTGTTTAATCAAAGTCTTACCTCTGGATACGTACCCAGGAGTGGCGCACTGCAACTGTGGTCCCACTTCACAAAGGCGGTGCCTCCACCGACCCTGGAAATTACCGCCCATTAGCTTGACAAGCCTTATCTGCAAAGCCATGGAGAGGATCATAATGGACCTCATAAATAAAGACATAGGGAATTTGCAGACTTTGGATCCAACCCAGTTTGGCTTTGTCAAAGGCAGATCATGCCTTTTAAACTTGGTTGACTTTTTCGAAACAGTCACCAAAGCCATTGATGAGGGAAAGGCAGCCCATACAGTCTACCTCGATCTGGTGAAGGCCTTCGATACAATACCCCACTCGGGTATCATTGAAAAATTCATCAGCTTAAATATTAACCCATACATCACAAGATGGGTTGCAAACTGGCTGAGTGACAGAACCCACAGGGTCAGAGTTGCTGGCGCCATGTCAGACTCAAAGCCTGTCACAAGTGGTGTCCCACAGGGCTCAGTCCTGGGCCCACTCTTGTTTGGCATCTACTTCTCCGAAGTACAAGCAAACACAGGAGGGTTATGGCTGACAAAGTTTGCAGATGACTGCAAACTGGGCCATAGTAGAAAACACATCTGACACAGATATCCTTCAGATGGGTCTCACAGAAGCGATTAACTGGTGCCTGTGCCATGGCCTAAAGTTAAATGCCAAAACATGCATAGTCATACCCTTCGGGAAAAACAAGGTTACCCCTAGCTACCAAATAGGTGGCAATCCACTGAGCACAGAAGAAGTTATCAGGGACCTGGGGACCCAGGTTGATAGTAGCCTGTCATTCGACACCCATGTAGCTAAAGTAGTTAGGAAGACCTTCTACATTGCCCACCTTATCATGAAGGGATTCTCATCTAGATCAAGGGAGGTCATTGTCTCCCTCTACTCATCACTCATCAGACCAATGATTGAGTACAATGCCCCATTCGGAATGTATCTGACCCGACACTTGCAGCGGCTGGAGAGGCCACAAAGGTTCCTCACCAAAAGGATAAAGGGTCTCAAAAATCTGTCCTATGCTGCCCGACTGAAAGAACTCCAGCTCTATTCAGTCACCGCTTGCTCAGAGGTGACCTTTGCCTAACATACAAGGCCATGTCAAACCCAGATTTGATGAATATGCTTCACCTCAAAAATCTAGATCCATCAGAGCCACAAGGCGGGAGACTTAAACCTCGACACGGCTATTAATAGGACGTGCTGGAGGGATAGATTCATCACCCAAAGACTCCCTATGCTGTGGAACAAAATCCCGGTATATGTGAGGCAGAGCACCTCGCTGGCCTTGTTCAAGAGAAATCTTGACCAATGGATGGGAGATCGCAGATATACCCCAGGGATTACCTCAGTGTCACTGCTCGACAGAGGCACAGCAAAATAATGGGTATAGTTCCCCATACTAAAGGGGTGGCGTAAGCCACAAAACGATGGGCTAGGCTTGTAAATGCTCTCGGGCAGATAGCCTAGTATGAACCTATGAACCTATGAACCAATCACTGTGTGCTGCATTAAATATTCACCTTTCAGTTTATGTCTCTCAAACCTCATATGCTTAGTTTTTGATGTATTTATCAACATATTTTTCTCCTGTGCCGAAATGGTCAATTTAGTCAAATAATTTTGCAGACATGCCTTATCTGTAACACTTGTAATCAGTTTATCCAATTTCAGGTCGTCAGCATATAGACTGTAGAACACCTTAGATGAAAAAGTAAGGTCTGAAAGATACAATCTAAACAAGTAAGGGCCTAGTAAAGAGCCCTGTGGGACATCTTGACTGTAACCAAGGATTTCATCTGTCCAGTTGGTGTGTGATACTTGCCATGCCCTATTTGTAAGCCATGCAGCTATCCATTTTATCAACAGTATATCAATACCTAGTTGTACTAATTTATTGATCAGTGTTTTGTTTATTACCCTGTCAAATGCTGAATTAAATCTATATAAATCACATCACAGTACGATTTTTCATTCATAGCTGTTATTATATTGTTATAGAACATCATGTTACAGGTGGTAATAGATCTATTTTCAACATATGCATGCTGATATATGGTTTGAAGTCCCAACCTATCCAGTTCTGACAATAACTTATCCAGTATTACCTTCTCCATTATTTTTCCACAATGTGAAAGTAGACTTAAGGCTCTATATGACCCTGGGTTTGTCTTACTCCCCTTTCCATTAAAGACAGGTTTAATAAGTGCATGTCTCCAATCTTGAGGAATCTCCCCATATTTATATGACCTAGTGGATAATAAATGTAATGGCAGTGCAAAGTTCTTGCTGAAGTGTTCTCAGGTCATTGTTGCTTATTCCGTCTCCTCCCTGCGCTTTGTTTGGATCCAGTTTGCACAGTTCTTTTTCAATATAATCTAATTTGATTCCAGCATCTGGGGTTACCTGGATGTCACTAGGACAACTTGCCACCCCTTTTGTGGAGCCAAACTGTTTTGCACAAGACTGTAGTATACCAACCATTATTTTCTAATTCTTGCATCCAAACTCAACCCCTCCCCCCACCTAAAAGATGTCCCCCATGTTTAGAACTAAACTCAGAAGACACCGTCAACAAAAATCTGTCTTTACACTTAACACAAAACATAGATCCCTCTTTACCTGCATCACTTCTACTTTGACCATCTGTTCTCACCTGCTGCCTCTGTCACACATTTACTACTACAATTAATTCACATTTGTTTTTCTGCTGTATTAATATTTACATATTGTTTTTCAGTTGTCTGTGGGATTATCTATTCTTTTTTTTTTTGTATGTGAATTTCTTCCCTCAGGCAATGCTTGCAAATTATCTATTGTGATCACTGTACTACCCCAGTAAACAAATTAAATTAATAAGTGTGTGTGTGTGTGTGTGTGTGTGTGTGTGTGTGTGTGTGTGTGTGTGTGTGTGTGTGTGCGTGTGTGTGCGTGTCAAGAGGATAAGGCAAATGTGCAGAATGTGCACTGTTGCCTAAGATATTATAGCAATAACCCATTCCTGGGTGTGGGTAATGCGGGATTTACCCACGGTTGGCGTGGTTTGGTCGAGGCGACTGGGTAAATCCGCATTACCCACACCAGAAGTGGGTTATTGCT
Source organism: Protopterus annectens (assembly GCF_019279795.1). Taxonomy (NCBI): domain Eukaryota; kingdom Metazoa; phylum Chordata; order Ceratodontiformes; family Protopteridae; genus Protopterus; species Protopterus annectens. Next base: position 1,870,615,748 of record NC_056728.1, read on the forward strand.
ATTATACTATGACATTATTTAAGAAAAGAAACAATTACTTTTCTTAAATAATGCCTCTTTGCTGCCCTTCCGCAGCTGTCTGGTATCTGAAGCAGTTCTGATGTACTGCGCATGCCTACGCAGTACATCAGAGCTGTGGCCAAAAGCAACGGAGAAAGCAAGATCTCCATTGCTTTTTTACTGTTTTGCTATGTTAAATGGGTTTAACATAGCAAGACAGCTTTAAAATAAGCAACAGAGATCTCCGTTGCTAATTTTAAAGCTGTCTCGCTATGTTAAACCCATTTAACATAGCGAGACAGGTTTAAAAAAAAAAAGCAACAGAGAAAGCAAGATCTCCATTGCTTTTTACACACTGTGTTGCTATGTTAAAGGAGTTTAACATAGAGAGACAGCTTTAAAAAAAGCAATGGAGATCTCCATTGCTTTTTTTAAACCTGTGTCGCTATGTTAAACTCTTTTAACATAGCGAGATGCTTTAAAGACTTATACTAATGGAAAAAGTCCGGGCGACCGGACCTTTTTCCGTTAGTATAAGTCGATTTACAACATGCACGCTGGCCAATCAGCATGCACGTTTTGGAATATTAATGGGGGGTCATGGTATAATAGCCAACACCTGCCACCAAAAGACAATGGCTGCCCAGGATGGTGTCCACCTTTCACTGAGCCCAGTCACTTTCAGCTAGCAGTAACTGAAACTCATCCAAGTTTTTTGCACACAAAGACACACACAGACACACACAATCCCACACACAAAAACGCACACAATATATACACATATCTCTGTGCTGTAGTTTCCAGTAGGGGTTAATAGACATCTCAGCAACACCCACTCTACCTTCCCTGCCATCATGGTCATGTGTCACTACCAACCAGACCAGTCTAGCAGACCAAACACACAATTACTGTTTTCTCATAAAAGAAGTCAATTAGGAAATAATTGCATGCTAGAAACAGCAATCAGTAGTCACTTATAAAAAGGCAAATATCAACAGCTGTGGTCCAATGTGCACACTTTAAAAGCAAGGCAAAAACTAAACAGTTGTGCTCTTGTTTAAAGGAATGTCAGATTCTGTATATCTTTTTTGGCTTTAAATTTCATGGCAACTTCCTGTTTTCACCATAATACATAATTTTGGAGAAAGCTATAGTCCAAACAAGGTAACGCATCCATTGACTGAGAGTAACATTGCAAGACATTCACTTAGCTTTAGGCACTTCAAATGTGTACATACAAGATACCACTTCCAGTTTTTAACAGATTTCCTATATTTCCACTTAAACCAGTATTAAGTTTTACAAATTGTACATTTTCAGAAACGACAGCACAACTCCATGCTTGGTATGTGCCCCCAGTCACACATGATTCCTGCTGTAGTGGTGTGCACTGCATAGCAGACAATGTGCGCATGCTGCCTGCTGTACTACCCAATCTCCCACAAGATGGCAACTATAGAATGTAACAGAACTGTCTAATTTTCTCTTGGTATGGGCAAGCTATTCAGAGCTGCTCATCTATCAGGCAGTTCCACCAGTGATAGAACAATTAAAAGAACCTGGTTCACTAAGGCTTCATCAGAACTCCATTCAGTTACATCCTTGGACCTGTTACATATCTGCTTTCACCATCACTAGATGCTAAATTAAACTATTTCCTGTTAGCATTTTTATAAGGTAATTAATAATTTGTGCACACAATATGGTGTGACACTACAACATTGTACTTTCTAATTTTTCATATACAAGAATTAATTCCAAGAAAATTTTGAAGCAATTGTTTTTCCTATTGTCATCTAATGAATTAGGACTCATAAGCTGATTACAAGTCACACATATACAAAGACACTGAAATAGCTGCAGTCATGCTCTTCTAGACAGACAGACACACACACAAACACACACACGCACACACACACACACACACACACACACACACACACACACACACACACACACACACACACACATAAGGCTTTGCAATACCACTACTGCATTTGAAATGAATGGGTGAATGCCATCAAAAGATGACACTCACAATCTTTGCTAGTCTTGTCCTACCAAAGGGTTTCAAGGATGCATGCATGCCTAAGTTTCTTCAAAAGCAGCGTTTGCCTGCTGCTTTTATCAGTAACACCAGCGTAACACTTCATGCCTGTACTGATCTATCACAGCTATACTATAACATTCTATAAATCAGAAATCTGTATCAAATTGACTAAACATAAATACTTCTCATCTCTCAACCCTCCTTACACTCATCAAGGGTTTCAAAACTTGTCTGAGATTTGGGATGCATGGCTAGGCTTAAAAAGGCCCTTGGGGTCATTAGCCTAGTAAACACCTACTGTATGAACCTATGAACCTATAAACTTTGTCTGCAGGAAGTTTGTGTACTGCTATACAGGTTTCTGAATCTTCGCCAAATGTTATAGTCCTGTGTTATGTGTTTTATTTTGATTTTACAATTGTAAATAATTCCGTAATAAGGTATAACAAAAGACATGCATATGCATATTACAAAGACATGTATCTGGAGGTTTCTCCCCGGGCCTCCGCTGAAAATTGGCATCATTCCAAGTCGGACTTTCCCAGTTAACAAATGTTAAATAAATAAAATAAGTAAATAAAAAATAACAGAACTTTTGTACAAACTGCATCATATCAACCACAAAGCTAGCTGAAATAACAGAAATTCAGAAAAGAGTTGAGATCTCATGTGCTGTCACAAAAAAGATCTGTTCCACAGACAAAGGCACACTAAATTAGAATGATTCAGGCTACATGAAAAAAAAAATCGCCAATGTAGAAATAAATTGCCACCAGTTTCTTCAGCCAGTGACAAGACTGAAATGAGATTTACCTTTTTTTTGTCAGTAATTATACAGGGAGACATGGCAAAAGGTTGTGTTAATACTGTTGTTAATCACCTTCTGTGTGTATAATGTAGCACATTCCTTTCAGAGGCTGATTAACTTGAATATTAATGCATCTTCTGGGAATAACTTGTGGCAGGTATATATTTACTTCAGTTTTAATTTTAGATACTGAACTGAAATATTCATATAACAGACCTAGTTGATTAGCATGTCTAAATGACAGGGAGAAAAAAAAAATTAGCCAAAACATTTGTCATCTCTTGATAAAGTATTCTGTCCTAAAAGGTCAAATACTATTTGATTTATTTATTTATTTGTTTGTTTTTATTTCCTGGTACTTGTTTATGGCATATTACAATAACTCATTATTATAGTACAGTTTTTTCATGAATGTGTTAACAGTTGCAATGCAATTGCAGTGAAGAATTACATATTTATTCGTGATTACAGTAATTTGATATAGGTGTAATTTTTAACATCGGTTGCAGTTGCCAGTTATCATTGGTAAACTTAAAGAGTTTCACTAGCTGCTGCTACTGAGTAACACACTTTTCTTTTTAAGTGTGTACACTGTCAGATTCCAGGAGCTGTACGTCATCAAATCAACCTGAGTAATGACTGTGTTATTAAATCCAGTTGAGATAATCCAGGGAGAGGTCTGTTATTAGAGAAAAATCCATATTTTGTTACTAAAATACACCATAATTAGAGCATTTCTTGGATGTGAGTAGTGGTAGCTTTGCAGGAGCTTATTTTTGGTTGGAAGGATAAGAGAGAGATTCCTGAAACAAATGAACACACTGAGTATGAGCACCACTTAACTATTTTCACTTCTTGGGGACATTCCATTCGATGGCAAAATCATGGCTTTTTTCCTATTTTTCCATTTGCTACCTGCATTGGTCTGATTCTGACTTACTGGTCCCTGACAACACTGGTCAGTGTGAAGTGCTTCTACACACCACTCGACATCCCATCCTTTGCTACATCTGTCACTTATGGGTTGGATCAAGTAAAGAGGTATCTGCACCTGGAAAAATATACTCCACTACCTGACTATAGAAAGGTGGTATTACTGTCTTTTTCAGACTTATGCTGCTTTATTTTGCATGGCTTCCCTAAACAATCTTGAGGAGAAATTCCCCAAGTGTTTGCATTTCACAAAAATAGAAGTTGAATTGTGTAACACCTAATGCTTTTCTCCATAGGAAATCATTGCCAGAACAAAATTGAAAATTGTGCAGTCAATGATTCACTTTCCAGGGAGATTTCCCCCTTCTTCAATTAAGTGCGACCATGCAGTTGGCATATATACGTTTGGAGGGTAGGAGAGGGCTTACCAACCATGCAAAAAAAAAAAAAAAAAAAAAAACAAGAAAACTTTTTGTTTTTTGGGCATTTTTAAATTCTGTTGAAGTGTTGACTTTCAGTAAGTGGTCATTTTATAATGAAACCATTTTGTGCTGGTTCATCTACAGAAGCACCTCCAATTACTGCTCTTGGATTACACCAAATCTCTGAGAAACATGAAAATCTGTGAATAAATTAAAGCTTTTAACAAATGTAATTGCTGAAAGAGCTGATATTTATTTAATTTAAGAATGTTATTTTTATAATTACAATAAAGTTCAGTTTGTTGGTTACAGTAGACACATGTATTCAGACTCAGCACTGACACTGCATTACTGCAATGTAGCTCGTTTTTTCCAAAATATAAAATCAGAAATTATTCCAACGCAGTCATGATAGTATAAGCAGTTCTTAAAAAAAGCATCAGGAAGTACATTGATACATTTTCTTCATAATATGGTACAGGTCAACAAAGTGTTGTTCATAGGTTCATAGGTTCATAGGTTGATACTAGGCTATCTGCCTTAGGGCATTTATAAGCCTAGCAGAGTGTGTTTGGCTTTTGCCACCCTTTTAGATTAGTTGACTGTGCCTCTGTATAGTAGGTCACAGAAGATAGCCCTTTTAAGGTTAGTTTACTGTGCCTCTGTCTAGTAAGGACACAGAAGAGATCCCGGGGTAAACCTATGGTCTCCCATCCACTCATCAAGATTTCTCTTGAAGAGGGTCATTGAGGGGCTCTGCCTAACATGGATTGGGATTTTGTTCCAGAGTGAGGGGAGCCTCTGGGATATGAATCTGTCCCTCCAGCATGTCCTATTTATTTCTGTGCTGAGGTTTAAGTCCCTGGAGCATGTAGCTCTAAGGGATTTGGATTTCCTGAGGTGGAGCATGTCCATTAATTCTAGTTTGGACATGGCTTTATACGTCAGGCACAGAACGCCTTTGAATAGGCAGTAAGCAACTGAGTAGAGCTGGAGTTTCTTTAGCCTAACTGCGTAGGGCATCTGTTTGAGTCCCTTGATCCTCTTGGTGAGGTACTTTTGGAGTCTTTCCAGTTGCTGCAGGTGTCGGGTAAGGTACATCCCAAATGGGGCATTGCATTCAATTATGGGCCTGATGAGTGAGGGGCACAATGACCTCTCTTGATCTAGATGTTAACCCTTTCGTGATAAGGTGGGCTATATAGAAGGTTTTTCTAACCACTTTGGCAACGTGATTGTCAAAGGAGAGATTGCTATCTACTTGGGTCCCCAAATCCCTAATTTGTTCTTCCGTACTTAATGGATTACCACCTATGTGGTAATTTGTGGGCACTTTGTTTTTCCCAAAGGGGATGACTATGCACTTGGCATTTAGCTTTAGGCCATGGCTCTGGCACCAGTTATCCATCTCTGTGAGACCCTTTTGGAGGATGCTTATGTCAGTTGGCGAGTCAATTATGGCACCCAGTTTGCAGTCATCTGCAAACTTGGTCAGCCATAGTCCTCCCGTGTTAGCCTGTACCTCAGAGAAATATATACCGAACAAGAGAGGTCCCAGGACTGAGCCTTGTGGGACGCCACTTGTAACTGGTTTAGAGTCTGACATGGCACCTGTAATTCTAACCATGTGGGTTCTATCCCTGAGCCAGTTTGCAACCCCTCTTGTGACATAGGGGTTGATATTTAAGCTGGTGAGCTTATTTAAGATGCCCGAGTGGGGTATTGTGTCAAAGGCTTTTGCAAGGTCCAGGTAGGCTGTGTGGACTACCTTCCCTTCATCTATGGCCTTGGTGACTGTTTCAAAGAAGTCGACCAGGTTCAAGAGGCAAGATCTGCCCTTAACAAAGCCAAATTGGGTAGGATCCAGTGTTTGGAGGTTCCCAATGTCTTTGTTTATGAGTTCCATGATGATACGCTCCATAGCTTTGCAGACCAGGCTAGTCAGGCTTATAGGGCGATAGTTTCTGGGGTCCTTGTGGCACCACCTTTGTGGAGTGGGACCACTGTTGCTGTACGCCATTCCTTGGCTACATATCCTGTAGTAAGGCTGAGATTGAACAGTGACTTTATGTGAGGGTTCAGTTCTTCTTGGAGCTCATGTAAGACGCAGCCCGGGACACCGTCCGGTCCCATTGGTGCTGTGTTTTTTGCTTTGGAGAGGGCAGCTCTCACCTGTGCATCTGTGATGTCAGGGAGGCTACAGTCTGTTGGGATAGACATTTGCTCTTTTGGGGGAGAAGGGGGGGAGATGTTTGCACTGAACCTGTCTGCCAGGATGCTGGCAATGCCTGTGGGTTCAGTGTATTTTTTGTCATTTTGCACTAACTAAGAGCATATCTGGGAGTTGCCACCCAAGCTCCTGACATAACTAAAGAAGGCCTTGTGATTATCTTTAGCGTCTTGTGCAATTTTTCTTTCGAAGCTGGCCTTGGATAATTTTATGAGGGATCGTAGTTTCTTGCTAGTACTGATCAGAGATGCCTTCCCTTTTTGGGATTTTGCTCTATCATGTAGTAGCTTCCTCCTTCTGTTGTATAGCTTATTTATGGCTGGGGTCCACCAGACAGGTTTCCTGCCTTTGGAGGAGTGAGTCTTGGTTTTATATGGGATAGCACGATTCATGCATTCCTGTAGGTGTCCATAGAATGTGTTTGTAAAGGATTCTGTGGTTTGGGCCGTATTTTCCACTGGCCCGGGGGCCTTGAAGGATTCCACCTCCGTTTTGAGAAGTGTGAAGTTTGGTTTTGAGAAGTTCTTCACTGTGGTTTCCTTGGTTGGGGGTGTGGATGGGATATGGATGTCCAGTGAGATTAATTTATGGTCAGATCTTACCAATGAAGGGTATACCTCTGGTATGGAACATAGAGTCCCCATGTTGGTGATGATCAGGTCCAATCTGTTTTCCCCTCTTGTGAGAGTGGTGACCAGTTGTTCCATAGCATTTGAGTTTATAAATTATAGGAAGCATTGGGCGAGGGAGTTGGGGCTTGAGTAGTGCTCCCAGTTTATGTTTGGGTAGTTGAAGTCACCCAATATGATGGTGTTTGGAGAGACCTTCATATTCTCCAGTGTTCTCAAGAAAGCTGATTGGGGTTCCTGAGTTTGGGAGGGTGGTCTGTAGCAGGCTACAAACTAAAAGGCAGTTTTGCCCACTGTTAGTTGCACATGGATGGTCTCCGATGCTTTGTGCAGTGCCACTAACCTGGAGGTGTGGGTACCTTTGATGAATATGGATACTCCCCCTCCTTTTGTGGTTCGGTCCGAGTTTTGGGGCCGAAAAGCATGGTATTAGGTATAACCTGGTAGTGCTGGGGTGCTCTCGGGAGCCTTGAACCAGGTTTCTGCTACTGCACAGATATCGATATTCTCCATACTGAGGAGAGCCTCGAGTGCATGCATCTTGAGGTTTAGACTTCTGCCATTGAGCAGCATTACCCTTAGTTTCTTTTTCCTTGTGTTGTCTATGGAGGTGGGTTTGTCTTTTGAGCCTTGCCTAAAAAAGGCAGTATGGGGTGGCAAGAGCCTTAGCCAATATTCGAAAGCCCAGGGATGACAGGTGCAAGCCGTCCCTAGCGAAGCAACGTGGCTTGTCGAGCATGTCATCCCAGGCTGACAGACACTGGATCCCCTTTGAATGACACCAATACTTTAACCAATTGTTAAAATTGATCATTTTGTCTTTATACTGTGGCATCATTCTTGGCGAGGGTAAGATGCTACTCAAGGTCAGGGTCATACCAGCTTGGGCTACATGATCAGACAGCGCCTCTATGTCTCTTTTCATGTAGTCCAGGGAGGTACGTCTCAGGTCATTCACACCAGCATGGACAATGATGGAGTCATATTTGTACTTGCTTTGGAGTGACCTGAGTGCTTGTGTTATGTGGTGGATCCTGGCACCCGACAGGCAGCTTACAGTGACATTCTCCTTTTCAGCCTGGTGAGTGGGACATCAGTGTGTCTGACAACAGAGTCACCTATTACAAGTGTATTAGGTGTGTTGTTTAGCCTTAAGGGCTGTGACTGTGTGGCACACTGACTTTGTGACCTATGTGATACGTGGGTATTGTTGTGGGGTAGCGGTTGCTTGGATGTCTGCTTTGGAGGTCTCTGCTGCTTGGGAAGATTTTTATTTAGAGCCTCCGAGTATGTTTTTGTGTGTTTATGTGTTTGGTTTGCTGTTGCGATAGGTCTATGTGAGACTGGATTTATGGTGTGTGTGGTTACCTTCTCTGCCTGACTGACTGTGCCAGTACTGGGTTGAGAGAGCTCAGCCTCCAGTTTGGCTATATAGTTGCATCTCTCACATATATTTGAGCTTGTTGGGAGGAGGAGAGGGTGGTCGTTGTACATAAGGCAGTTGTAACATTGCCTCAAGATTCCCAGATTCACCAGCTGGACTGGACAGTAAACCCGAAACTGACTTTTGGACATGCCAGAATAGTATAAAAACTACTTTTGACCATAAAATAATCAAAATTAAGGACCATATAATGCTGCTAAAGTGGATTTAAGTGCAATTATGACATAAGAGGATGTATGTGCTTTAGTTTATTTTTATTTACTTTGTTAGTTTATTTCTAAAGTTTTAATGTTTTTAAATGTTTGAGAGAATATTACTATTAGAATTTTTAAGAACTATCAATTGGTTGTGTTTAATAATAAAATAATTAATTTAATAAGTCCATCCAATACAATAAGGAAGTAGGGAATAGGCAAAAATATATAGGAAGTACTTTTCCACTTATAGTTGTCTTGATTCTTTCTCGTTTTGAAGAGCTGTTTTTTTCTGTGGATACAAAGTGGAATAAAAGAGTCTTTTTTGAAGTGACATGATTTCCAGGTCCTTGTGATTGCTCTGGTCGTGAGCTGTTGTTTACTGGTTTATCGTGCTTTTTTTCATTGATTTACTTATAAGATTACTTATACGAGCAACTGCAGGGCTTTAGAATTTAAATAGAGTGCTTACTTTGAGATTTAGAACAGTTCTAAGGGAAAAAGTGAACAGCAGACTTTGTGGAGCCGGGAATAGTTTAAACCCATTTAAGCGGCGCTGTCCGATGCTGCTCTATTCGCAAAATCGTGCAAAACTGCACAAATGCGGGTTTTAAAGCATGGAAACTGAGAGAGAGATATGAATTGACCCAAAACGGCCAATAAGCTACTAGTTTCAGGGCTGAGACCACTCCTCCAGGGACAGATAGGCTGCTCAAAGCTCCCCACTCTCACTGGTGAACAGAGAAGCTTCCTCCTATCCAAGTAAGGATATGGGCAACACAAGAAACTATACCACAGTCCGGAATTCAGCAAAACCTGAAATCTGGACTAATCTATTTCAGCAAAGGTGGGAAAAGAGAATATTTTTTTTTTTTTTTTCAGGAAACAGCAGAAAAACACACAGAAAACACTGTAAATGCTATAAACAGGCTAGCGCACTTTAGTGTGTAGCCTACAACAGTTATACAATACAAAAATGACTTAAATTGATATAAAACAAGTGCAATAACTGTAAAAAGCAGAAGGCAAATGCAATTTAAACTGTTTAAAGCACAGATCAGTTAGAAATTCACATCTTAGGCCGGAAAAGGCAGTCGAGCAAAAAAACAGAGAAAAAAATACTTAAATCTGGAAAAGTCTCTCTTGGGTCTCTCTGTTGCCTGTATCACTCTGCAGGACACCACGAGGAGCTGTGCAGAGTTGTATACTGGCGCAAAACCATGCAAATGTGGGTTTTAAAGCAGGGAAACTGAAAGAGATAGGAATTGACCCAAAATGGCCAATAAGCTACTAGTTTCAGGGCTGAGACCACTTCTCCAGGGACAGATAAGCTTCTCAAAGCTCCCCACTCTCACTGGTGAACAGAGAAGCTTCCTCCTATCCAAGTAAGGATATGGGCAACACAGGAAACTATACCACAGTCCGGAATTCAGCAAAACCTGAAATCTGGACTAATCTAGTTCAGCAAAGGCGGGAAAAGAGAATTTTTTTTTTCAGGAAACAGCAGAAAAACGCACAGAAAACACTCTAAATGCTATAAACAGGCTAGCGCACTTTAGTGTGTAGCCTACAACAGTAATACAATACAAAAATGACTTAAATTGATATAAAACAAGTGCAAGGCTATAAAAAGCAGAAGGCAAATGCAATTTAAACTTTTTAAAGCACAGATCAGTTAGAAATCCGCTTTTTAGGTGGGAAAAGGCAGTCGGAGCAAAAAAACAGAGAAAAAATACTTAAATATGGAAAAGTCTCTCTTGGGTCGTTCTGTTGCCTGTATCACTCTGCAGGACACCACGAGGAGCTGTGCGGAGTTGTATACAATAACAAACTTTTTAAATCACAGATTCGCTAAAAAAAACGGCGTTTTAGGCGGAATTAGTTAAGACAGAAAGAAAAGCAGAAAAGTGATACTTAATCACTCCAGAGTCACTCTTTTGTCTCTCTGTTGCTGTAGGCTCTGCAGAACACCTGGAAGGCACTTGCTGAGTAGAATACAAGTGTAAAAACTGTGCAAATGAGGTTTTTTATAGCAGGGAAGTTAAAGAGATAGAAATTAGCCCAATATGGCTAATAAACTACTAACTTCTGGGCTCAAACCACTCCTCCAGGGACAGATAGGCTGCTCAAAGCTCCCCTCTCTCACAGGTGAACAGAGAAACTTCCTTCTATCCAAGTAAGGTAATGGCAACACAGTAACTTGTAACACAGCTCTGGATTCAGCAATAACCTGAAAACTGGACTATACTAGTTCAGAAAGGCGGGAAACAAGTATATAATTTTTTTCAGGAAATAGAGCAGATACAATCAAAATTAGCCCAAAAAGGCCAATAAACTACTAACTTCTGGGCTGAAACCACTCCTCCAGGGACAGATAGCCTGCTCAAAGCTCCCCTCTCTCACAGGTGAACAGAGAAACTTCCTTCTATCCAAGTAAGGTATGGCAACACAGAAACTTGTAACATAGCCCTGGATCCAGCAATAACATGAAAACTGGACTATACTAGTTCAGAAAGGCGAGAAACAAGTATATATATATTTTTTTTCCAGAAAATAGAGCAGATACAATCAAAACAACACTTTTTCCAATTAACCAGTTAAAAAGCTTAAAACTGAGCCCTGTCCCAGCAGTCTTCAATCAGATAAGTTCTAACTGCACCGTCCTGCCACTAGGGTACAGAGAAACCTTCTCCAAAAAAGACGGCCTGTATCAGAGCACAAGTTATACACACAAAGCTAGATCCAGCTGGCCAGAATCTAGTCTATGCTACAGCAAACAAGGTGTACCAATTTCAGAAAAAAACAGTTCAGGTAAGCATGCGCAATAAGCCTTTAACCAGAAATTCCCAGCTCGGAAGGGCAGAATCTAGCCTCTCCTCCCACAAGAGTGCGGACCACAAACCTTCTTAATGTAAAGTAACAGGCCTGAAGCCCAGATTCTTAACCCAGAACTAATACATTTTTAGAATAACATACACTGAGCCTTCAATCAGCAGTTCCCAACTTAGAAGGATGTACGCTACCTGTCCTGCCACAACAGTGCAGACCACAAACCTTCTTAATGTAAAACAACTGGTTTGAAGCCCAAGTGCTTAAACCAAGGGCCTTAGAATAAAAGTTACAATTTAATCAGGCTACTAACAAGCAGTAATAAAGGCAGCAGAATAAATTCAATTGAGTACTTTTAAGAAGAGGCACTTTTTTTTAAGAAGAGAAACAATTCTCATTGTTATTGTTATTAATTATGTATCAATGTATATATTTATTTACTTATTTTTTCTTTATTTATTTATTATTCCCCCTTCCTTTTTGTTGCTATAATGTTGCCCATTTTTATCATTGCATCAAAGAAAGTCTCTGGGCACCATCATATGATGTTAATTGAAGTGTGGTCATAAGCAGGGAATGAAATTCTCCCTTAAATCAAAACAGATCAGCTGTAGACAAATGTGAAGTGACTTAAGAATTTATGGGTTTATTGCATAAATAGTGTCTGTGTGACCTCTCCGCAGTCTAACTAGGTTAGAGTATTGTTAGAAATCCATTCATGTGAAGCAGAATTCCTCCCTAACCCAAGTGCAACTTGGACAATTGGATGGGAAACCGGAAATTCATCCCTGATATGGCAGCTATGTTCTAATGGACACAGGTACCCTCTAAATGGTTCCTCTCCCAGCCCCATGCTTACACTTATCAAGGGTATTAGAACTTGTCAGAGATTTGGAATGCATGGCTAGGCTTAAAAAGCCCTTGTGGTCGTTAGCCTAATAAACACATATGAACATATGGACCTATATTTGCAGGGCAGAGCAGATCAGAATGCAGGCATTGGTAACAACATTCCCATAGATCTCAGTTTTGCTATATCAGAATGCAGGCATTGGTAACAACATTCCCATAGATCGCAGTCTGACTATATCAGAATGCAGGCATTGGTAACAACATTCCCATAGATCTCAGTCTGGCTATATCACAGCCACATGTTGATACAGGCCTGCCAGAACAGCTTAGATGCTGGTGTCAAGGGGTTGTGTAGCGAGTGACTGCTCTTCTGAAAATTCTTGGGGAGGTATCAATATAAATTCACACTGCTGCTAAAGTGCAGGACTGTGAGAGTGGGTCTAGGCTTAATGTAAAGGAGTTTCTCAGATTGTATGCTATACTGCTCTTTCCTGTTTGACTATAAGATAAAGAATTATGTTCACATCTCTGATTCCACTTGTTTTCTGCTTGAGAAACAGACCTCAAGAAATTTATCTTTAGTGCAAAATTCAAAAGGTAAATATTGACATGCATTTTGAGGAGAGATAAATAGTGGGTCATGTTTGGAGAAACCAGATAAGAATTCATTGTACTGCATGCTGCTTTAGCTGCTCTGATATACTATAAGACACAGAAAATAAAAACAAATGAGCTTAAAGTGTTTTACTGGTTTTAAAGCTGTAAGACACTAAGTGTTGTCACACAGACAGCAGTGGTCCAAATTATCATATTATATGCTCAAAGTCTCACAAGTCTGAGCCTTACAAGATCGAGCCAGGAATATCAAAAACCCAGAAGCTCAAAAGACATGAACAATCATTGTGCAGTACACACACAGTACAGTGAGAATTGGAATTTTGCTCCCATTCCTCACTTTAGTGCAATGTCAGAGTTTGTATATATAATTAGTATGACATGGGAAGTGCAGGCGGTGCTTGTCCCCCTAAAAAGAATCAAGTGTTGTGTTTTTAGTCTTGTAAATTCATGCTTTTGGGACTTCAAGCTTATGAGAGGGACCTGAGAGCAGACATAAGTGAAATGTATCTCTAATCAAGCAACAACTTTAAAACTGTTAGACATTTACCCTGTTACACATTTGTTTTTCTCTAAGGCAGAACGAATGTACTGCAACTTTTTAAAGCTGATAAAGCTTACAGTACTTTTCTTGAGAGCTATGATCTGTGCTGTACCAATTTACAAGGTTATAACATCTCTGAAAGGAGTATAGTAAGCTTTTCTGACCATTTTTGTGGACAATCAGTACATTCTATGCATTATGTTTTAGTATTGTGTTAGCTTAAGTGAGACAGCTTGCACCTTAATGAAGAAGAACTACTGGCTGTAGAATATTAGCCAAATTATGATACTGACAGATTTAAAGGGGAAATAAATTCTAGAAGAACAAAGATAATAAAATATACAATACAAGATGAAAGTCCATGGATTTGGTGTGCATTTATCAAAGCACATGACCCAACTGAACAAAGTATTTTCTTATTAAGACATCAGGGCATATCTAACTTGAGCTAAACCGACCGTTTTAATGCACTGTCAGTCTTTTTAATATCCTATTGACTTTTGAAATATGACCTCTACCTAGCCTACACAGCCTCAAAGGATTCATTCCTATGCCATCTCCTTCACATTCACAAAGCCCATAAAATCCTACATGTTTGCTCTAGAGATCTGAACTTCTGGACATCCACAGCAATATAAATAGGACTTGCTGGCATCATAGGTATCTGTCATGTAGAATACCTCTTTTATGGAGCAGACTCCCATTGGATGCAAAGCAGAGAAGTCCCATGACCATTTTTAAGTGCAATCTGGATGACTGAATGGGCAATCATAAGTATATTTCTGGTCTAGCCCCAAGAGGCATTATGGAAAGGGGACATGACTAGGTCCAAGACATTCATCCTGTTGGTTTATAGTGTTAATTCATGATTTGGTAAAGTCAGTGCTGGATCATTGACTATGCTGCACATGGTGCACCAGATCAACAGCTTATTAGTAGCCTATGAATCTATGAAACTATGATTCAATGCAGGTAAAACAGGAACAGATATTCTAAATGTCATTCTTTTCAAAGTCTCTGAGTCATAGCCCTTACAGAGGCATAATCAGGAAGCTTAAAAGCAAAGAGCTGTGCAGACATATAGATTTGTTTTAATAACATTTTTGTTTACACTCTCACTCTCTCTCTCTGTCCCTCATCTGTTCTCTCTCTCTCTCTCTGTCATCATTGTGTATTGTAGGCATTGTGATGAGCCCTCTTTACACCGGGGCAGCAACTAAGGAGTCTCAATCATCACCACTGTCTCCAGTAAGGGGGTGTCACTAAAATCAGGGATAGGAATACACACGTTCCCCTAAGAGTACACCAGGAACAAGATCCAAACTTGGACTATATGGGTCACTCCACGTCCACAAATGAGTGTCCACACTAACCATTACAGAGCACTGTGTCCCAGTTCTATGCTTCTGACACACTCATTGTTAAATGACTGATATTCATACATGCATACAGCCTTGGAAAAGAATAACACAGATTTACCTACTGTGTTTCTTTGGCTAAATTACAAGGTAACAGCTGCCACCAGTCAGATGCCACACTACCCTTCAAAAGGGTTGTTCAATTATATTGGGCAAAATAGATATTGATACAACTGGTAGCATGCATCCCAAGCAGTAAGGCTTTTTAGAGTGGCCCGGTGTTATCACAGTAAGCATAAGCACTCTCACATTATTAAGACCATTAACTAAATAATCAGCCACAATGAAAGGTAGTAAAATATTTCATAATAATTAATAATAATTAAAATGATTTAAAACGTAAATCCTGAATAACTGATTGCAATAAAACACGGGATTTCACACACATGAAATATGAAAATAACACTGTAGGATAGATTACACACTGATTTTAGAAAAACTCTAACAAACTAACTGAAGTTCTCTGACTGTCTAAAGGCTAACTGTCCCTACCTAATCTAATTAACTCAACAAGGCAAGATTATTTTTTACTTATGCATAGAGAATGACGGCAAGGTAGTTCACACAGCCTACCTAGACCTTGCCAAGGCCTTGAACACCATCCCTCACTAAGGAATCATAGATAAACTCACTAAACTAGGCATAAACCCCTATGTCATAGGGTGGGTTGCCAACTGGCTCACTGATAGAACCCATGCTGTGAAAGTAGCAGACTCCAAATTTGACTACCAGCCAGTTACAAGTGGTGCCCCACAGGGATCGGTCCTAGGTCCTCTCCTGTTAGGCATTTACTTCTCTGAAGTTCAAGCCAACGCAAAGGGACTCTGGCTGACTGAGTTCACAGATAAGTGCAAACTTGGAGCCATTATTGATTCTCCAGCTGATGTAAACATTCTACAAAAAGGCCTCACTGACACCAAGGACAGGTGCCAAAACCATGGCCTTATGCTCAATGCCAAAAAGTGCATTGTCATTCCCGTTGGGAAAAATTAGGTGCCCATGAACTACCACATAGGCGGCAGTCCACTAAACACTGAAGGTATGATAAGAGACCTGGGGTCACAGGTTGGCAGCAACCTCTCCTTTGATAACCACATTGCCACTGTAGTCAGAAAGTGCTTCTATGTGGCACATCTCATTACAAAAGTTTTCTCATCCAGGAAGAAAGAGGTCATAATCCCTTTCTACTCATCCCTCATTAGACGTATTATAGAATACAACACTCTCTTTGGTATGTACCTCACAAGACACCTACAACAACTGGAAAGGCTACTAAGAGGATCTTAGGCCTTAGACACATGCCCTATATGGACAGAATCAAAAAACTCCAGCTATACTCTGTCTCTTATCGCCTACTTAGAGGCGATCTCTGCTTGACCTACAAAGCCATGTCTGATCCAGAGCTGCTAGATATGCTAGATCTAAAGAAATCCCAATCCCTCCGTGCCACATACTCCAGGGACCTAAACCTCATTACCACAATAAACAGAACATGCTGGAGGGACAGGTTCCTAACCCAGAGACTTCTCATACTCTGGAACAAACTTTCCATTCATGTCAAGCATAACACTTCGCTGGCCCTCTTTAAGAGAAATCTTGACAAGTGGATGGACAATAGGAAGTTCACCCCAAGGGATCACTTCAGTGGCCTTGCTTGACAGGGGCACTGTGACTAACTTTGGGCGGCATGATGCTAAGGAATCTTCTTGGGATATGCTTATATAGGCTCCAGGGCACATAGCCTAGTACACATCTATGAACACCTATGAACTTCCGCATAGCAAGATGAGAAATTATGCCCACACTTCCAGCTGTTGTCTGTCCACAATGACTGGAACAACATCTCGTACTCTAGAAAATGACTACAACACAATTGATCTGGAAAACAACAGCAACAACTACTGAAATTTAACTGACTCAGAACCTGCTTTTATTAGCAGATTTATTTTAAAGAAACATGAAGCTGCTATGAGAATTCTACTCTCTCGTATCAGACTTTAAAAAGTAAAAAACAGCTGATGTGAAGATTCTGTTCTCTCAGCTCTGGCACGCAAAGACATCACATCTCGGTCAGCTGACTCTGGCAACATACATTCAGCATTCTCTTTACAAAGAACATGTACATTTGGTCATACAGAAGAACACTGTTTGACCTTCAAATTTGTGTCTTTCGGCTTTTCCCGGTTAGGGGTTGCCACAGCAGAACTCCCGTCCGCTAATGATTGGCAGTTGATTTTTACGTACTGGCTTGCCAGGCCTGACGCACAACCTTCAACAAAGGTACGCCCATTCACGCATGTCTCCACGCAGAAGACGCTCTAGCAGAGAATCGAACCGGACATATCTTGCATAAATCAGAGTGATTATCAAAAGACATAAACTTATTTACAAAATTATAGCTAGTTATGCCGGCATATGTAGCACACAGTAATTTAGAATTATTTAACAATTATTTACAAAACTTCAGCCAGTCATGCTAGCACAGATAACAATATCTAATATCCTTGCATTTCTCCCCTTTTGAAGACTCGAGATAGATTTTCAAGTGACCTTGGAAAATCGTCACTTGAGAAAAATGGAGCTAACTGAAAATGTATCAACTCACACCCTGTCTTGAGAATCCATATGCACTTGCATTGATGTAATCTGTACTGGTTAATACAGGGGTTCCTCCCAAAACGTCTTTAAGTTTTTGGAATGCCTGCTGACAATGTGTGGTCCACACTATCTTATCAGGCTTGTTTTTCCTTGTTAGGTCAGTAAGGGGTGCAGCTATTGTACTATAGTTAGGCACACATTTTCTATAGCAACCTGCTGTCCCGAGGAATGCTCTCAGCTGCTTTTTGGTATCAGGGACAAGCCATGCTTGAATAACCTCCACCTTAACAGGTTCTGGCCTAATCTTTCCACTACCTACTCTATGTCTTAAGTAGGAGACCTCTCCCCTACCCATCTGACACTTACTAGGCATACTGGTGAACCGCGCCCTTTTTAATTTCCCTAAGACCTCCCTGACATGTTGAAGGTGCTCTTGCCAGGAATGTCTTAAAATGGCAATATCATCCAAAAAAGCAAGAGCATAGTCTCCTGCTCCTATTAAGATATGATCTACTAACATCTGGAATTTTATTTGGGCATTCTTCATCCCAAAGCACATCCTTGTAAACTCATATAATATAAAAAGTGTTATAAAAGTTGACCTCTTTCTAGCAAATAGTAAATGGGACAAATATTTTCCCACTCCCTCTTAAACAGGTCTGCAAATGCTGTAGCATAGTCTTTAATGTAGAGTTTAACCTCTATACAAGACCCATAGCTACACTCTGAAAGGGGTCTTCAGCTATAGGCAAAGGCATCCACTGAGCTTTGACCTTATCCCCTGCCTTGCCTTCCTTTTGGCACTGGTCACAGCTCCTGCAGTACCCTGTTACATGCTTCCTAATCCCAGGCCAACAAAAATTCTGCATAATACAACACTTGGTACACTTTATACCCATATGACCTGCCAAAGGAATGTGATGGGCTATAGTTAGAGGTGCCAGAAGTAGGCTCTGGGCACTACCAACTGCCAGATTACCTCATCTTCTAGCCCTCCCTCATGGTTCCACTCTCTGTATAGTAACCCTTTATTCCAGTGTACAGACTGCTTTTTTCCTTGAGCACCAGGTGCATCCTTAGCTACTCTCTCAAGTCTCATAAAGTAGGATCTGAAAGCTGAGCCTGTCTCAACTGAATCTTTGTAACCTCTTCCAGCTTCCCTTCCACAGGGAGCCTAGTATCTTCTGACAGCAGTGCCTCACTGTAAGCCTGGATACTACTACTATTACTCACCTCTGTCCTTGCAGTCACAATGTCCGCAGGAATACCAGTACCTACCAGCAACTGTGGCTCACCTTCAGGCTCACTGCTACAAGGTAGCTCCCTCCCTGAAATACTCACATCACCAGCCCCAGCATCAGGCATAAGATCTGACTGGATCTCCCCCAGGCTAGCAGACCTACATGCCTGTCTCCAAGCTGGACTGTGTGTAACTGCATGCACACAAGGTACTACATTATCAAAATCATTCCTTATTAAGACATCTGCATAGATATCCTTAAACAGACCTACTTGCTTATTCCCCTTTACACACTCCCAGTCAAGATGAACCCTGGCCAAAGCTATTTGGAACAGCGTCCCACCAAAGCTCTGACTGGTGTAGAAAGTGCAAGCACTGCTCCTCCTTAACCACTACAGGCCTCACAATGGTTATATCAGAAGCTGTGTGTCTCTTCACAGTGGCCTGTTTTCCATCCACTAAGATAGGATACAAATTTTGGTGATAATTTGTCACTTTTGTTGTTTCCTAACAACTTACCACTGGCATTCTGTCATTCTCACTTGCTGGCTCCCTCACCTTTTGTTTTTCACCTTGCCTCAATGGACATTTGTATGCACCGTGGCCCCTCTGATTACATTTGAAACATATAATCCCTGATCCTGACAGTGTGCTTGAACTATTTGCTTCCCCTGTTACTGGTGAACTCTGTTGGAGTGGTTAAGGTTACCCCCCCTATGGGTTCCCTTATGTCCATGTGCAGCACTGCATATCCATTTCTTATGCAATAGTACCTTGCTTCCCAAGAAGAGATCCCTTTTCTACCCAACTCATTTGCAGAGTTACGCTCTCTGTCTGCCAACCAGATCCTAAATTCCTCAGACAAAGTGCCGAGAGCTTTTTCCATCACCAGAAGGTCCGCCAGTCCTTCAAACGTGGTGACCTGACACCCATTCACCCACCTGTGAAAGAACCTGTGAAAGTAAGTACTTAAATCAGCAATGTAATCACATACACTTTCATCTGCCTTACGTCTATTTTCACAAATTATTTTCTATACATTTCAGGGGTTGATTTGAAACAATCAAGAAAACATTGTTTTACATCTTCATAATTCAAACAATTAATATCAGATAGCTTAGCAAGTGCATTAACAGGTCCACCTTGGAGTAAGGGGATCAGGAACCATACCCAGAGCTCTTGGCCAACATTATACTGTTTACATAGCCTCTGAAATATTTTGAATAAAACTATCTAAGTAATCTCCCTCTCTGTACCGAGGGAAAAGTTTACTGACCTTTATGTCTTCTGGGGTTCAGTCATTCCCTTCCCCATTAACTCCATGACCCTGCTGAAGGGTAAGAAGCTCCTTTTCATGCTGGCTCTGCTTCTCATTTTCTTACATCGACAAATGCTGTAGCCTTTCCTTGGTCTCCAAAAGTTTGGCTTCCATTTCAAGGTGATGCTGCTTCTCTTTTTCCCTCTGCTCAGCCTCCAAACATCACAGTTCATTGTGATGCTGCTTCTCCATTTCTTCAGCCCCCAGTTCAGGTCTCTTTAACTCCAAATAGATTTTTAAGTCCTGTGAAGAAAAAGTGAACTGTCCCATTTATGAAGACTGCACATCCACAACACCAAACTGGATATCCTCCGAGCTGCTGGTTTGCTCCACGGCTGTGACTAAGGCTGATATCATTGCTTCCTTAGTCAGGTTGGCATACATCAGTCCTTTGGCTTCACACACCTTGGCCAACTGGTTCCTTGTCAGCTTGTTATAAACCTCTACTGACATCTCTGCCTGCTGTCCCTGACCAAACTGACTAAAAAATGAATAAAACTGTTATAACAATGAAACTTTGTCTGTTTATCTTGTGACTTCCGGGAGTGCACACCTTGGTGACAACCACCTGTGACACCTGTGCCCTGGCCCAGCAATCAAGGAGCCTCAATCCTTACCACTAACACTAGAGAGGGCATCTCTTATATGAGGAAAGGATAACAAATACAGACAGTAAAGTGCAATTTCCCTTAAGAGAACACAAAGATCACAGTCAATCTGGGGCTGGTCACTCCCTTGCTTCCCATGTCCCCAATAAGACTCCCCACTGGCACAGCTATAGTGTCCAGATCTCAGTCTAGCTGGGCAAGCTAAAATCTCCAGCACCCTCTCTGTCCAACCAGTGCTTCCTGTCCCTGCCCAAGTAGCTGACACACACACACACACACACACACACACACACACACACACACACACACACACACACACACACACACACACGCACGCACACACACACACACACACACACACACACACACACACGCACACACTTTAAGGTAAGAGTTTACTCAACCACACAGACACTTCTGGGGAAGGCTGGTACAGGTTCTCCAGCTGTGCCCCCCTTTCCAGATTATATGGTAGTACGCTGCCACCACCCAGCTAATAATTATCAGCTACTCAAAGGCCCTTAAAAGGGTGTCCAATTATTACTGTGCAATATTATTATCCAATTGTTAAGTGTGACTCAGGGCTAAAGCTATTAGAGTGGCTTTGTACAGTTTTACCAAAGGCATGCAAATACTCTAAAGAGCTTAAATTAGCTCTACACAAACCAGCCACAGTTAAAAGGTTTTAAAATATTTAATAATAAATAATTAAAACCACAAGACAACACTTTCTACTACCCAGTACTAGTCAAGAGTTCAGAGATTACACAGAAATACTTAAAATAATTCAGTAGTACAGCTCTGACACCACAGAAAAACATTTAGTCTAAATTTTCTAGTTTCTAGCTATCCCTAAAAGAAAACACAAATCTAAGATAACTTACATGTGAGCAAGAGGCAGTGCTGTGAGTTGGATGATCGAGACAAAAATGCTTCATAATCTCTGGTTCTGTTTAAATTGCTATTGCAGTTCTGATAAACATTACATCATCTTTTTACACTTTTCTGGTGTTGCCAGGCTATACATTAACTACATCTACATTCTTTTACACCTCCTTTTGTTATTTTGCAGCTGGTCAGGAGCAGAGCAAGAAAAATACATTTACATGTTTAAATCTGGCAATATAACTCTTGGTTAAAACAATAGAAATCATTTCTTCATCTAGACTTTTTGGCATCACTGTCTACTTCAAATTGTCACTGCATACTTGACTTTGGTCTGTAAAGTTCACTGTTGTCACATTTATTTCCAGTTCCATATGCAACAGTATTTCTTTACATTTAAGACAACAAGCCTGTAGTTTACATTCATATTTACAAATGATAGAATTATCTGCACAATTCTATCTGGCTAGCCTGACACCCTTCACATTTCTCCCCCTGGAGAACTTAAGCTAGTTTTTCAAGTGACCCTTGAGAAACACTGCTTGAGAGGGTTAGGTCTATCTGAATATACCTACCCCATTCCCTGTCTTGAGAGCCAATCTGCATTGGCATTGCTACTCTCACTGCTGTGCTGCACTGACATATATGCTTCCAACCCTAGGATCCATCTTAGCAACTTGGCATTTTGCTGGTTGGCTCTGTTCAACCACATTAGGGGATTGTGATCTGTCATAACAGTGAGTTTCCTTCCATACAGATAAGGCTGAAGTTTTTGCAGTGCCCACACTATAGTTTGACATTCCTTTAATAAAGCTGCACAGCATTCCTCCCTAGGTTGGAGCCTATGACTGAGATAAACCACTGGGTGCTCTTCTCCCTCTGAAGAAATCTGGCTAAGTACAGCCCCCAGCCCATGGTTTGAAGCATCCACATGTACAACAAATTATTTGCTGTAATCTGGACTGGCTAACACAGGGGGTCCTCCCAAAGCTTCTTTAAGCTTCTAGTATGCCTGCTCACATGCTGGGGTCCACACTACCTTATCTGGCTTGTTCTTCCTTGTCAGGTCTGTGAGGGGAGCAGCTATGGTACTATAACTGGGGACAGATTTTCTATAGTACCCTGCTGTCTCTAGAAATGCCCTCACCTGCTTTTTAGTAACAGGTGCAGGCCATGCCTGAATGGCTTCCACTTTGGCAGGTTCTGGCCTTATCTTACCACTCCCCACTCTATGTCCTAGGTAGGAGACCTCTGCCATACCCACCTGACATTTGCTTGACTTAATTGTCAAGCCTGCCCTCTGTAGTCTGCCCAGCAACTGCCTGACATGCTGAAAGTGCTCTGGCCAGGAATGGCTGTAAATGGCAATATCATCTAGGTAAGCAAGGGCAAACCCTCCTGCTCCTGCTAGGATATGATCTACCAGCCTCTGGAAAGTCACTGGGGCATTCTTCATCCTAAAGGGCATCTTTGTGAACTCATACAAGCCAAAATGAGTCACAAAGGTTGACTTCTCTCTAGCACTGGGAGTCAAGGGCACCTGCCAGTAACACATGGCAAGATCAATGATTGTAAGATACTTAGCCCCACCCAGCTGCTCTAGGGCCTCATCTTTCCTAGGCATGGGGTAAGCATCCGACTCTCTGCAACTATTTAATTTCCTGTAGTCCACACAGAACCTGGTGCTGCCATACATCTTTGGCACAAGCACCACTGGGGAGGCCCAAGGACTGTTGGACTCTTGAATCACCCCTAGTTCCAACATCTCCTGTACCTCCTCCCTCAGGGTCTGTCTGACTCTCTCAGGCACCCTATAATGGGCCTGTCCAATAGGCCTTTGAGGTACTGTATCCACCTGGTGCTGCACTAGATGGGTGCACCCTGGTTTCCCAGTGAACATGTCCCCACATTCCTGCAACATTGCTCAGATTTCTCAAATCTGGGTAGGAGTTAGCTGCTGGGACATTGCTACCCCTTCCACTGAGGTGTCAGCCTGAACCTCACTAAGAAGATTAGTCCCCAGATCTCCCTCAGACTCATCCTGCAATCCACTGCAAATGCTCGGCATAAGGGCCTCCCTATCATGGTAAGGTTTCATCATGTTAACATGGTACAGTTTGTACCCCTGCTGTCTGTCTAGCAGTTCCACCATGTAGTTAACATCACTTACCTTTCTTACCACCTTGAGGTCCCTCCCAAGCTGCTTGCAGTTTGTTGTGTCTGACAGGAATGAGAACCATTACTTGTTGCCCCACAGCATACTCTCTAGCTTGAGCATTCCTGTCATACCACAGCTTTTTCTGTTGTTGGGCTTCTGCCAAGTTCTCCTGGGCCAAGCCCATGAGTTGCCTGAGCCTTGTCCTGAAGTTTAGGACATATGCCACAACAGACTCCTTGTGAGACTTGCACTCACCTTCTCACTCCACTCGAATTAAATCTAGAGGTCCCCTCACCCTATGCCCATACAGCAACTCAAAGGGTGAAAAACCTGTGGATTCCTGGGTAACTTCTCTGTAAGCAAACAGATGGGGCAAATATTTGACCCACTCCCCCTTAAACTGATCTGCAAATGCCCGTAGCATGGACTTGATTGTAGAGCTTAACCTCTCAACAAGACCATTAGTCTGGGGATGGTAGGGGGTGATCTTCATGTGCTTCACCTCACAGGACTTCCACAGACAAGCCAGCATGTCTGACATGAAATTGACACCTCTGTTGATCAGTATTTCTTTTGGGAAACTTACTTTGCTGAAAATCTCTAGCAAAGCAGTTGCTACCTTCCTTGCCTCAATGAAGGACTAAGTCACTGCCACAGGGTATCGTGTAGCTAAATCTACAATCACTAGGATATACATTTTCCCTGTGGAACTTGGGGTACTCAGAGGACCCACAATATCCATAGCTACCCTCTGAAATGGCTCCTCAATCACAGGGAAAGGCATCAAAGGAGCTCTCACCTTGTCTCCTGCATTGCCTACCTTTTGGCACTGCTCACAGGTCCTGTAGTACCCTGTTACATCTCTGGAAATTCCAGGTCAAAAGAAGTTCTGCATAATATGCCTCTTTGTATGTTTTATGCCCGTATGACCTGTAAAGGAAATATCATGGGCTATGGCTAGAAGCGCTAGATGGTAGGCTCCAGGCACTACCAACTGCTGTACTCTCTCAACTTCTACCCTCCCTCAGGGGTCCACTCTCTGTATAGTAACCCTTTGTCCCAGTATACAGATTCCCCCTTTCCTTGAGAATCAGGTGCCTCCCTAGCTACCTGCCTCAGGTCTTGCAATATAGGGTCTGAGAGCTGAGCCTGTCTCATCTCTCTCCTTGTAACCCTTCCCAGCTCCCCTTCCAAAGGAAGTCTGGCATCATCTGACAGTGGTGCCTCACTGTCAGCCTGGTTACTACTGCTCATCTCTACCTTTGCAGTCATTCTGTCCAAGAGACCATCAGTGCCCACAAGCAGCTGTGGCTCACCTTCAGTTTCACAGCTACAGAATAGCACCTCCCTGAAGTAACCACCCCACCAGTCTTGGCTGCAAGTATGCAGTCTCTCTGGCTCTCCCTCAGGCTACCAGACCCACATGCTTGTCTCCTAGCCTGACTGCATGTAACTGCATAAGCACATGGTACTGCCTCATCCTAATCCTTCCATCTCAGGACATCTGCAGGATGGTAGTTTAGTACCCATGTTGTCTCAAGACAACCTACTATTGGCATTTTGTCTTTGCCACTTACTGTCTCCCTCATCTTTAGTTCCCCACCTTGCCTCTGTGGACATCTGTATACCGCATGGCCCCACTGGTTGCATTCAAAACATTAAACCCTAGCTCCTGGATGTGTACCTGGACTGGCTTCCCCTGCTACTGGCAGATTCTGTTGTAGCAGTCTGTGCTGCCCAACATGGTTTCCTTTAGACCCATGAGCAGTACTGGGGGTCCTCTTCCTGTGAAGGGTTGCCTTAGTTGCCAGGTATAGGTCTCCCTTCTTCCCCAACTCATCTGAAGTAGCACATTGTCTATCAGCTAACCAGATCCTCATTTCCTCAGGCAAAGTGCTAAGGGCTTGTTCCCTCACCAAAAGGTCTGCCAGACCTTTAAAAGTGGTGACCTCACATCCACTCACCCACCTATGGAAATAAGTGCTCAATTCAGCAACATATTCACACACACTTTCATCTGCCTTGCGTCTATGCTCAGGAAACATTTTCCTATACATTTCAAGTGTTAGCTTAATCAGTTCTAAAAGACTATTTTTTATAACAGTATAATCAAAACATGCAATGTCAGACATTTTCGACAGAACAGTTACAGCTTTACCATGGAGTAAGGGGGTCAGGAACCGTACCCAGAGCCCTTGATCAACTTCTTACTGTTTACATACCATCTCAAACATATGAATGAAACTATCAAAATTATCCCCCTCTTTAAACTGCGGAAGAAATTTACTGACCTTTTGCGCTTCTGCGGTCCAGTTACTCCCTTCCCCATTACCTGCATGACTCTGGTGAAGAGTCAACATCTCCTTCTCATGCTGCCTCTGCCTCTCTTGTTCCTCAGCTTGCAGACGTAACAGTTTCTCATTCTCCTCAGCCTGCAAATGTTGCAGTCTCTCATTTGCTTCTAATTCCACATGCCTGGCCTCCAACTCAAGTCTCTTTAGCTCCAGCTGGAATTTAAGTACACTGCAGAAAGATTGATCTGTCCATTCTCTGAGGATATTATATCTCCACTACCTCCAGGTTGGTGTTTTCTGATGCAGCTGTAACCAAATATGAAATCAGGTCTGCCTTAGTCAGGTTTCCATGCATCAGTCACATAGCTTGGACATCTCCGCCAGTTGGCTCCTTGTCAGCTTTCCATACTCCACTGCTGACGTTTGCCTGCTCACCCTGACTACCAAAGCTAACAAAAGAAATAAAACAATTGTGATCTGAACTCTGAGTATTCTCTGCGAAACATTTGAAATTTCAAGTTTCTGTTATCATTTTTACTAAATCCAGAGTTTGAACTTAATTTGATAGAACATAAGAAGGGGAAACTTGTCAGAGACCTGCGCGATTACGAGATGAACAAGGCTTTCATCTCGAAAGCCTATCGGAATAAAGAACGTAAACGAGTGAGATTCCATGCTGACACTAGCTACCAACGTCATCCAAACTCGTCAGCTTCTGCCTCCGAAGGAGGATTCACCTCGGGAGAAGAAGAATTTGAAGATTCAGAATTTCCCGGTTTACCGACCGCTCAGCAACCAGCAGGTTTTCGACAGACTTTTCGCAACGACACGTTCCAATCATTCAGAAACCCACAGGGACAAAAACGCCAACGCGAATTTACCCAATATACAGCGCATGAACAAAATGGACGGGGTGGCCACAAGAGAGGCAGATGGTAACCCAGCTTATAATCATCACAGTGACTATATTGTTAATTTATCTAAATATTCATTTAATGATAAAGAAATTGCAGTTTTAAATCTTGGTTTAAAATTTATCCCTACGGTGATACCAGGGTTACATGATTTGAAAACTGATGTATATAAATTTGGTAGAAAACTTCATCTTAAACATTTTTTTAGTCAAAATGTTAGTCAGATTCAGGATAATTCAGATAACAGTTCTAATGTATCATCAGACAGCTTCTTTTCATGTACATCTGACGAGCCAGTTAACGCCTACTTTAAGTTAGATACTGAAAAAATACCTTCTAGCAGCCACTTTACACCCCATATTTTACATAATGAAGTTTCCAATTTTGTGAAAATGGTCAACCATACTATTGATATAACATACCATTCTTTTATAGGTAACAAAAGTAATATCAAATATAATATGACGTTTGAAGAATGGCAGACTTTATGTTCACTTAGCAAAAGAAATGATATAGTTTTCAAGCCTGCCGACAAAGGCAACAAGTTGGTAGTTCTTGATCCGTATGATTATTTTCATATGTGTATGGAACATCTTTATGATAATAATACATATGAAAAAACACATATGGAGAGTTATCATGTTGCTATTACGGAATATAAAGCTTTGATATCTAAAGGCTTAAGATTGGGTTACTTTGTCACTAGTGATATCAAGAATAAATTTCAAGTGGATGAATGTGATATGGCCTATTTTTATTGTTTGCCAAAAATACACAAAAACTTATTAAAACCATCTGGCAGACCCATAGTTTCGGGTCGCAGATATTTTCTGCATAATTTGGGTATATTCTTACATCACTATTTTTCTCCTTATGTAAAGGCATTACCCTCCTTTTTGGTAGACGTTTTTGATTTTTTAAACAAGATAAAAGATGTAAAATGGAATTCAAACATGTATTGGGTAACTATTGATGTAAAGAGTTTATATACAAGTATTGGCCACAATTTTGGCATAGAAGCTGTCAGATTTTTCTTAGGTAATTCTCCTGTAACTGAATATATTGTGGAACTTACCGAATTTTGCTTAACTAATAATTTTTTTGAATTTCACAATGAATTGTATCGTCAAAAACAGGGAACTGCCATGGGGGCGGCCTTTGCCCCATGTATGCAAACTTAGCCATGGGGCTGTTTGAAATTGAGTATATATATAAACATAAATTTTTTCATCAACATGTAATCAAGTATTATCGATATGTAGATGATTTAATTTTTTTAGTGGAAGGAGATTACAGTTTAGCACATCAATTTTTTATTGATTTAAATTCTAACAGATTTCTTTTGGAATTTGATGGCTTACAAATAAATACTTGTATTCCCTTCCTTGATGTTAAACTGGAAATTTTGAATGGCAAAGAACTTGTTACCTCAGTAAATAGGAAATTTATGGGCAATATGCAGTATGTACATAGCTCTAGTGGTCACCCTCCCCATACTATTAATTCACTTCCATATAGTGAAATGTTGCGGATTCACAGATTATGCAACAATAAAAATATATTTTATGGGGAATTAGAATTGTTATTTAATTCATTTGAACATAGAGGTTATAGTGAAATCTTGTTAAGGGAAGCTTATGAAAAACTTTTTAGAAAAAATAATAACAACTATAAGCATATGATGCATAATAATTTAAGAATTTTTAATAATTGTGCAGAGGATAAAGAAGTTATGTATTTTGTAACTAAATATAGCTGTTTTTCTGGTGAATTTGTTAAAATAGTCCCCCAATTTTGGAACTATTTATGTTCATTGAATAATGTTAAAACTTGGTTAAATGCTGATTTAAAATTTTCATACTGCAGGGGTAAAAGTATTAAAGATATGTTGGTAAAAAGCAGGTTTAATTTTCCAAGTGAAACTTTACAGTACAATCCTACAAGGAGAGGTACTATAAAATGTGGCAAATGTAAAGCATGCAAATTCATAGTTCCTTTTTTTGAACACATCAACAATATGGCTTTTCAAGTAAAACAATCTTTTTATTGTCATACAGAAAGAGTAATTTATGCCTTATGTTGTTCATGTCAGAAGTTTTATATTGGAGAGACAAAAAGAGCATTTAAAACAAGGCTCTTAGAACATGTCAGAGATATTGTGAATAGAAAAGTAGAGAGTCCTGTAGCAATGCATTTTTTAGAGTGTCATAATAGCAATCCTGATGATTTATGTGCAACAATTTTGGAACAAATACCTATTTATAAGTATAATAATTCAAATGTAAAATATTTGTTGCAACAGAAAGAAGCAGTTTTTATTTTGAAGTTTAAAACACTATTTCCTGAAGGTCTTAATGAAGATTTTAACTGGAGAATGCTTGTTAATTGAATAATTGTGCTTTTACCATTCATTACATTAATTGATTCAATTAGTGTTTATGTATATATATGTGATTAGAGTTTTAGTTTTTTTGTACTCCTTGAAGGCTCAGGCCGAGACGTCAGAGGAAAATCTATTTGGAATAAATTGTTCTTCAGAGGATCTTGCTGTTGTTTTTTCTGTTTGGTGTGTTCCTGGTTGTTTTACACTTACTCTAATTGTCTGATATTCACATATACACACACTCTTGGAGACTCAGATTTACCTGCT
The DNA here is from genome assembly GCF_019279795.1 of Protopterus annectens. Classification (NCBI taxonomy): domain Eukaryota; kingdom Metazoa; phylum Chordata; order Ceratodontiformes; family Protopteridae; genus Protopterus; species Protopterus annectens. The sequence continues at coordinate 1,870,645,381 of NC_056728.1, forward strand.
GTCTTCCTTTGCCCAAATTACAAGGTTCTGGTTGCCACCAATCAGATAGCACAATACCTTTCAAAATGGGTGTTCAATTATATTGGGTAAAATAGATATTGATACAAATGGTAGCATGTATCCCAAGCAGTAAGGCTTTTTGGAATGGCTCTGGTGCTATCACAATAAGCATAAACTTTTCAAGTTATTAAGAACATTAACTAAATAATCAGCCACAATAAAAGGCAGTAACATATTTTATAATAAATAAAATTATTTAAAACATGCAAATACTGAATAACTGATTCCAATAAATCACAGAGTTTAACACACAGGAAATATAAAAAATAACATGGTAGGATAGATTTCACATTGATTTTAGAAAGGCTATACCTAACTAACTGAAATTCCCTGACTATCTGAAGATTAACTGTCCTTATCTAATCTAATTAACTCAGCAAGGCAAGATTATACTCTTACTTCCGCATGGCAAAATGAGAAATCATGCCAACAGTTCAGGCTGTCTGTCCTCAGCAATTGGAACTCCTACTGTAAAAAGCAACTACAACACTCTGATCTAGAAAACAACAATAATAACTACTAAACTTTAATTCACACAGAACCTGCTTTTATAGCAGATTTTTTTTTTAAAATAGGAAGCTGCTATCAGAATTCTACTCTCTCATATCAGATTTTAAAAAGTAAACAAATAGCTGCTGTGAGGATTCTGCTCTATCAGATCTGGCACGCAATGATATCACACCTAGGTCAGCTGACTGTGGCAACATACATTCAGAATTCTATTTGCAAAGAACATGCACATTTGGTCAGCCAGAAGAACACTGTTTGACATTCAACCAGCTTACATAAATCAGACTGATAAGCAAAAGACATAAACTTATTTACAAAATTGTCATGCTGGCATATGTAACACTGGGTAATTTACAATTATTTACAATTATTTACAAAATTTCAGCCAGTTATGCTAACACAGGCAACAATATCTAATATCCTCATAGGTATACTTTGCCTGCTAAACTACCGACATACTGAAAATAAGAAAGCCATGAGCCTCATCATATGCAATCGGTTTATTTAATTTTGATAAACACAGGATCTTAGATTATCACTAGACATGTGGTCTAGAAAACCACTGGGGAGCCTCACTTGATCTCCCTAGAACATTGTTTGGGTAAGTAACCTACTCAGAAAAGCCAATTAAACTAAAGAAGCCTGATGGAATCAAACTCTGGACTACAGAAAGCCCATCACTAAGAATTCATAATCCATGTCCTTTGTAGTAACTACCAATCCCTGATTATGGAAGGTTTTTGTTTGTTTGTTTTTTTCTTCTTTCCTGATGTTGATAAGTAACTATGGAAGTGTTTCCTCTATATAAAAATAAAGCCAGATTGACTGCAACTGACAACACATATTTATCTGGAGAAGCTAAGCAGTTTGGTGCCTTTAATATGATGGCCTGTGCTTTGCACTTTAATATTAAAAATGGATATTTTTAACATATATCTATATATATATATATATATATATATATATATATATATATATATATATATATACACACACACACACATACATATATATATATATATATATATATATATAGATATATATATATATATATACATGTATATATATATATATATATATATATATATATATATATATATAGGGTCTGTATCATTTATTCAAAATTCCAAAATGTCGAACACCATATGTTCAAACTTGAAATTTCGAATATTGTAAACATCGAATGCTCAGAATAGCAAATTTTTTCCCAGGGAAAAAATTTGCTGTTCCAAAAAACATACACACAACACAAGCACACCAAAATAAATAAACCACACACATACAGTTAACAAAACCCAGCCCCACACTAAACCACACATACATTACTAACTATCCACTTACCTTAACCCGCACCCTAACCCTAAGGTCCGTAACTATCGCACACATACCCTACAAAACTATACACAAACAAAACAATAAATACACACACATGCAGTTAACAAAACATAACCCTACACTACACCATACATATATTACTAACTATCCACTTACCTTAACCCGCACCCTAACCCTAAGGTCCGTAACTCTCGCACCACAGTGGAGGAAATAGCGAAGCCACGCAATGGCCCACCGAAATCTTGCCCTAGGTAAGATTTCAATGTTCCAGTGCTTCGCTGTTTTCAACATTCGATGTTTTGGGTTCGACGTTTTGATGTTTGGTATTTTACGTGTTCAGAACTTTGATATACACCCTATATATATATATATATATATATATATATATATATATATATATATATATATATATATATGGGTCTACATTGCTTTATCGAAAATAACTGACTTCCGTGAAAGTGCATTATATCGAAAATGCACTTTCACGGAAAAATAAAAACTAAATAAAAAAACAAACTAAACACAATTATACAGGGGGACAAGTCCTTCTGCACCCCCAGCCCCCAACCCCCCCTACTTTAATATTCTCACTCAGAGATCACACTACAGTTGGGAAAAGGGAGTATTCCCTTATCCCCACTGTACCGAGATCTCAACAAGAGTTTGCTTAGCTGTACATCAACACTACACGTTGATGTACAACTAAAGTTAAATGCAAACTGCATGCTTTTCTTTTTTTTGGTTTTCTTTAGCGAAAGTGTATTTTCAATAAACTGCATTTTTGTTAAAGTGAGTCCACGAAAGTACAGTTTGATGAACCGTACCTTCAATGTAACAACTAGGACCCATACACATATACATACATATATATATATATATATATATATATATATATATATATATATATATATATATATATATATATATATATATATATATATATATATATATATATACATACATACATACACACACATATGGATTTAGGCCATCTGATCAAAATGAAAATGAATTGAGTCATTCCTGACTGACACATTCATATTTGTTCTTATATTTACTTACTGAAACCCAAAATACTGGAATACAAAAAGACTGTTCACCTCAGCTATCTTACTAATAATATGCTAACCCTAGCTCCATGGTACCCACCATATAACCTCATAATGGCCATATGAATTTTTTCTTTTTTTTTCTCACAGCTTGTCATAATCTTCATTTTTTCCTGCAGTTATTTATTCATTCATCTTATAAACAAGACTGTACTCTGATAAATGTGAAGGAAATATCTGCATTAAGCAGTGGTCTGGATACCACACGTTTTTTGGATGCTGGATCCAATGATTGCCTGAACAAAGATCATAATTCAAGAAAAAAAAAATATTTTCAGATTTTTTTTCCTGCATCCTTTTAGCACTCCCTGATTAACACTGCAGTGTAATAACTGCAATGGAAATTACTATATAGTCTAGGGGTCTCGGGGCTGGTACACCACAGAAACTCTGAGGTTTTCAGATGCTCTGAAATGCATTTCAGAGTTTTTTTTAAACAACATTTTCATCCATTTTCATCTCACAAATGTGCATGTGTCCTGCAAAGCCAGATAGTGACTGTTTAAACTTCGTGAAAGACACCTGGGTTAGATAGTTTCATCCAGCCAACACCACCCCCACCCAGCAATTACAGCCACGGCATCTAACGGTTGCATAATATTACTATGTGTCTATAGTCCTCACAAACAAATTGTCACACATTAAATATTTCAGTCCAAGTTGCTCCACACAAATCACAAAATCAGAGAATTACTGCCAAAATATCTGGCTGATCACTGCTAGTCTCTTTATAAAAATAATAATAGCACTAATCTCACCACACCATTTCTGTTATCTCAACTGTCCACACAGATCATAAAGCCGGAAATAGTGACAAAAATATCTGATGGATCACTGCCAATATAAAGATGGTAATAACACACAATTCACCATACCATCCCTCTTGTCTAAATACAGAAATCTGCTGAAAGTCCCTAATTTTATTTTATTAACAAAAAAAAAACCTTTGAACATTGCAAAATTTCTGCACTAATGACCTCAGAATATTTAAGATTAACATTATATAAGATGACTTTAATGTTGTACAATCTGCTGGAGCACACCCTGAGTCATGGGTAGATTTTCTTTTAGCTTGGGTGTCTTATTTCTTTCTTTATTTTTATAGCAAAGAAACATTGCTCTAATAAATGAATAAATGGAGAAAGAGTACCCCTAAAAGTTTGGTGCTCTGTGCAGCTGTTAGTTCGCCTGTGCCTAAGTCCAGACCTGCCTAACCATAATTCTGATCCTGCCACTAACCCTGCCCCTGCACTCGCTTTTTTCAGTTATGTTAGGAACCTGGGATGCAACTCCCAGACTTGTTCTGAGTTGATTCTAAACGACAAAAAATACACTGAACCCACAGACATTGCCAATATCCTGGCAGACAGATTCAGTGCAAACTTCTCCACCCCCCCCCCCCCAAAAGAGCAAGTATTTATCCCGGCAGAGTGCAGCCTCCCAAACATCTCTGATGCTCAGGTGAAGGCCGCCCTCTCCAAAGCAAAAAACACTGCTTCCATGGGACCAGATGGCATCCTGGGTTGTGTCCTACATGAACTCCAAGAAGAACTAATCCCTCAAGTAAAACTGCTGTACAATCTCAGCCTCACTACAGGATATGTGCCCAAAGAATGGCGTACATCAACAGTGGTCCCACTCCACAAAGGTGGCGCCTCTGCAGACCCTGGAAACTATCGCCCCATAAGCCTGACTAGCCTAGTCTGCAAGGCTATGGAGAGGATCATCATGGAACTCATAAACAAAGACATTGGGGACCTACAGACACTAGATCCTACCCAATTTGGCTTCGTCAAGGGCAGATCCTGCCTTTTGAACCTGGTTGACTTCTTCGAAACAGTCACCAAGGCCAAAGATGAAGGGAAGGTAGTCCACACAGCCTATCTTGACCTCGCAAAGGCATTTGACACAATACCCCACTCAGGCATCATATATAAGCTATCCAGCCTAAATATAAACCCCTATGTCACAAGATGGGTCACAAACTGGCTCCAAGACAGAACCCACAGAGTCAGAGTTGCTGGGGCCATGTCAGACTTGAAACCGGTCACAAGTGGCATCCCACAAGGTTCTGTCCTGGGACCTCTCTTGCTTGGTGTTTACTTTTCTGAGGTACAGGCCAACGTGGGAGGACTATGGCTCACCAAGTTCGCAGATGACTGCAAACTGGGCGCCATAATTGACTCTCCAGCTGACACAAACATCCTTCAAAAAGGTCTCGCAGAGATGGATAACTGGTGCCAAAGCCATGGTCTAAAGCTAAATGCCAAAATGTGTATAGTCATACCCTTTGGCAAAAACAATGTGCCCACAAATTACCACATAGGTGGTAACCCATTAAGTACAGAGAAAGTAATTAGGGATCTGGGGACCCAAGTTGATAGCAATCTCTCCTTTGACAACCACATTGCCAAAGTGGTTAGAAAGACCTTCTACATAGCCCACCTCATCATGAAAGGATTCACATCTAGCTCAAGAGAGGTAATCGTGCCCCTTTATTCATCCCTCATCAGGCCCATCATAGAATACAGTGTCCCTTTTGGGATGTACCTTACCCGACACCTGCAGCAATTAGAAAGACCCCAAAAGTACCTCACCAGGAGGATCAAGGGACTCAAACAGATGCCATATGCTGCTCGGTTAAAAAAACTCCAGCTCTACTCAGTTGCATACCGCCTACTTCGAGGCTATCTATGCCTGACATATAAAGCTATGTCCAACCCAGAATTAATGGACATGCTCCACCTCAGTAAATCTAAATCCCTTAGAGCCACATGCTTGATGGACTTGAACCTCAGCACAGAAATAAATAGAACATGCTGGAGGGACAGATTCATAACCCAGAGGCTCCCTTCGCCCTGGAATAGAATTCCCATTCATGTTAGGCAGAGCACCTCACTGACTCTCTTCAAGAAGAATCTTGATGAGTGGATGGGGGATCGTAGGTTTGTCCCGGGGATTACTTCCGTATCACTATTAGACAGAGGCACAGTAAACTAAACTTTAAAAAGGGCACAGTATACTCAAATCAAGGGGTGGCATAAGCCAAACACAATCGGGCTAGGCTTATAAATGCCCCACTGCAGATAGCCTAGTATGAACCTATGAACCTATGAACCTATAAGAGAAAAACCTTTCATGCAATATTTTCATTACAAAAACAGGTTCAGACGCACACACACACACACACACACACACACACACACACACACACACACACACACACACACACACACACACACACACACACACACACACACACACACACACACACACACACACACACACACACACACACACACACACTCACACTCACACCTAGGGCCAATTGAGAGTGTCCAATCCACGTACAGCATGTCTTTTGCTTGAATTTCTTTTCACAGAAGAAAAATATAACCTTGGCCATGATTCACAGAGGTTACCACCAGTGGTAAGCCCCTTTTTCCACTGGTGGTAATGGTTTTCCATTCTAAGACAGCCCTATCATAGCACTTAACTTGGTGGGCTATCTCCCTGGCTTATTGCAAATGCAACTGAGGCATTACACACTGGGAGTGAAATATGGTAACTAACCATGTTCTCTTTCCATGGAAATGCCTACAGTAAGTGATTTATGCAGCTGACTGATTCATAGAAGATGTGAAAATCCTAATGATCAACCAGGGCAATTATTTCAGCTGAAAGATTGCATTCATCCATTACTTTCATTGTGTGAGATCATGTTAGAGGGAAGTGCTGGGGAGTTTAGTAGATAGGCAGTGCTGGAGTGTGTGTGTACATGTGTGTGCATGGGTCTAGGACTATTCACTGAAAGCACATTTCACTGAAACACATTTGACTGTGCACAATTCACTGAAAGCTCAATTCACTGAAAACACAATTCACTGAAACACATTTCACTGAAAGTTCTGTATGGCCTTTTCCCCACTGTAGTGCAACCCTGGAGTTAGTATATATAGTAAGGGGGGTGTGGGGGCACTGCCCCCCCACATTGGGCGGTTTGGGGGGCGTAGCCCCTCACCTATTTTAAATATTTTTAACTATATACGTGGATACTTGCAATTCCAATAAATTACTCTTTTGTGAACATAATATATATCCAAACTATGTATACCAACTCCAGGGATGCACTACAGTTGGGAAAAGGCCATATATAACTTTCACTGAAATGTGTTTCAGTGAATTGTGTTTTCAGTGAATTGAGCTTTCAGTGATTTGTGCAGTCATTGTACTTTCAGTGAAATGTGTTTTCAGTGAATAATCCTAGACCCATGTGCATATGTGTATGTGTCTGAGGCTGCAAGGAGAGCTGTCAGGTGAGAGCGTGTATGTGTGCGTGTGTGTGTGTGTGTGTGTGTGTGTGTGTGTGTGTGTGTGTGCGGTTAGATAGGGGATAGGAAGGTTGTGTGTATTTGGATGAATGTGTGAATGTGTGTGTGTGGGGGGGCTGTGGAGGAGGAGAGGGGGGTCCCACTACTCAAAACACTCTCGACCAACAAGGAAGTCTTGCAGTAATGGAGGGAACACCCTAAATTCCAGGAACACCCATTATTTTCCTATTTTACTTAAACAGTTAATAAAACTCATGTTTGATAGCATGAGTCATATATGTGGGGAATATTAGCCTTAAGGGACACTCACTATTATTTACTCATTCCGCTGAAATAATCAATAAAACGAATTAAAAGACCATAGGTTAAAACCTTTGGTAGAACAACATGTAATCACAAAAAAAAAAGTTTGAAATTCTAATGTCTTGCATTATTGACTGACGGTAATGACATAAGGCAGCTGTGAAAATACTTTTGGGCTAAGGGGGTAGGGAGAAACACTAGATGACAGCATCTGACTTTTAACTTATTCCTATAATTTACTTAAAACATTAATAGAGCTGTCATAGATCCTGATGCATTTACTGAACAGTAAGAGGAACAGGACTCTATTGCTTGGCATTATTAACTGAATATAGTAATTATAAGTGATGGTCCAAAGACACAAAATTAGGGAATTTTGTTATATCAGGCTCAGATTCAAACTACAGTAGTGTGTGTGTGTGCGCACGCTCTTGCGTGTGTGTGTATCTGTGTGTAGGCGCACGTGTGTGTGTGTGTGTGTGTGTGTGTGTGTGTGTGTGTGTGTGTGTGTGTGTGTGTGTGTGTGTGTGTGTGTGTGTCTGTGTGTGCCTGTGTGCTGGGATATCTGTAAGTATGTGGGGAAAGTGAATGAATAAGTGGGCTGCTTGTGTCAACATGATGCAAAATCGCCCCGCAGTGATTACCACAAGGGTAGCAGAAAATCTACTTTTTGCATTTGCTTTAATCATTGACTGATTCAGAGACATGCAAATTTGTGGATAATCAGGTTTTTAGTGAATGTGACTAATGTGTCTTTGAATAGCCTTTTTTGCAAAAAGCTTTACCACTCATGTCTGAGTATGTTTCACAGCCCTGGCCATTGTGTTTACATCAAGTTTCAAATGGAGGAATACATAATTAATAGCTCAAAAATCACTGGAAAATATTTTTTGTTATTTTGTGCATTAGACACATTGTGGATTGAACTCAGTTCTACTTGTAGAAAGCATTTAGTAGCTAGATGAAGTATTAAGTGTAACTTGACCTAAGCTATGCTATTATATGGTCAAATGGCCAACATTTCCAGCATTTTTACGTTTTGTATTGCCACAGTGCCAAGCTACCTGGTACCTGTGCTAGATTTACCAGTTGCAGGTAAGAGATTATAAGGAACAGTTTTCAAAGGTGTTTTCTGACAGACTATACCAAAATGCCACAACTTACTTGAGACCATTAGGAATTCTGCGAAGGTACAAAATAAAGTACTGAACTTGACCAATCTATATCTTCAGTATAAATGCCATGTAAAGTGAGTTCACTTTCAGCAAACTATTGCTATGGTGGCAGAAGGACTGACAGCCTGTTAATTAGCAGGTGAAGACACAATTCCTTTAGCATTATCAGACAGAACTATATCATTTCTACTGGCAAGATGTTTTTAAATAGACAAAGGTGATGATAAAAGATGGCCTTACTTTAAAAAATAACTTTTGGCTTTCAATGAAATGAGTTTTGCCATTTGAATTCATATTTGTCTGAGTTGCAGGGTCAATCTGCAGCTTAACAGAGTCACCAGCTCCTCTTGTATCTGCACAGGATGTCAGCAGTGGAAGAATGAATACATGATCTGAGATCCAAGAAAGTTGCATAAATATACAGTACCATAATTAAAATGAAAATAGGATTGTGATTAACTGTAATAAATCATGAGGGTGGGTAGCTAGATACAGCCCTTCAAAATAAAATATACTTCCTTCTCTGAGCAAGCTGTTTTCACTGAGATATTCATTTTCTCCAGCTGCCTTGCAGGATCTAATTTGTTTTCCTGGACTGTAAGTGACAAAGCTGACCCTAATGAAATGCGGATTAATGATAAAGGCTCAGAAGAATATTCTCTCTCTCTTTCTCTCTCTCCCCTTGAGTAGCTAGAGTAGTCGCAGTCATTTCACACAGGTTAATATGCTTGCGTTAAAATATAGAGGAGGTACTATTCCCAGGATGCCCATAATATAATAATCATATCAATTAATTAAGCATATAATAATAGTAATAATATCCATCAAGTAGACCCCAAGTAAAATAAGAACCTGCTCAGCATATCCACATGGCTATCACATTCTTTACATGGAAAGATGGAATGTGTGAAGCATTTTGTAACTATTAGATATTACAAGGAAAGCAAATGAAATCTTCAAAACAATGAAACTAAATGAATGAAATAGAAAGTTAAGTATACTAAATCTGAGATGGAGTACATTGGAGAATTCCCCTTACTCTGGGGAACAGTGATCACAGATTTAGTTTCTATAAGTGGAGGGGGTGTAGAGGTGCAGTTTTTAAATGCTTTAAAAAGAGTATAGTAAATTTCAACATTTTTGTTCCTTTGCTTGCTGTTTATTTTTTGTAACTGGAGGACTCCTACAAGTCTTGTAATTATAACATGTAGCATTCCTCTATGGCCATGCTTACATCTCAGTAGTATGTCTTTAAGAATGTTGCATTCATCATTACACACTGAAATACTGTCGCAAGACCAATACACAATGAAAACAATAATCACTGTTGTTGTTATTGTGCCATAACTTGATATAATGAGAATCACATATTTCAGGCTGAAAGGAAATGGCATTATTAGGAGGAAACTCAAAAGACCAGATGCTTTGTGGAGTTTGGTTGAGAGGCAATGACATCCTCAAGGATATGGTCCTGGGTTCATGTCAAAGCCAAAGATCTACTTCATATTCTGTGCCTTTACAGGGGCTTTCAAGTTTGTGTGTGAGTGTGTGTGTGTGTGTGTGTGTGTTTGTGTGTGTGTGCGCGCGCGTGCGCGCGTGTCTGTGTGTGCATGTGTGTGTGTGTGTGTGTGTGTGTGTGTGTGTGTGTGTGTGTGTGATTTAACCTTAAGATACATTCTAGAAATTCTTAGTTTTCAGGTAAATGGCCTTGTTATTGGCAAACTCAGAGACTAGCTGTTCTGTGATTCCTAGATGTTACAGAGGCAGTGGTTTCAGCAAAGATAAGGTCTTGGTTTTAAGTTTCAGTCAAAGGCATGACTTCTTTCACTATTCAAAGTTTTAAACTGGTGTTAAAATAACACCAAGCAATTTAATTAGTAAGATGTCATCAGTGTCACAGTCAGGTAATTTCTACATTTTCTGTGACTAAATTGTTTTGTCCAGACCTTTTGAGAAATGTTAAAACATCTTCCACTCTGTATGACAAACTATGAATCTGAATAAACTGATACATACTAAGGAAAAAATCAATGCATTTTTTCTTGTTAATTCATATCATAAATAAGAAAGAAATTCTACATATAGTTCAAACAAATGCAGCATCAAAGAGAGCTAAAGGTGCTAAGTACAGTAAGGAGTAAAGAGTTCACTAGTATGCAAGTCAGTTCCATAAGAAAAGTTGCATTAATAATAATAATAATAATATGTCATCAGAAAGGGTTTAGAGATGAGTTTGGGTAATATTACTATGATGGTATGGAAACCACACTTACAGCAAATAGTCACTATTAGTTATTTATACAATATGCATTCCACAGACACCCTGATATTTTGTGAGGCCAGAAAAGGAGAATACAGAAAGGAAAAACACTAAAAAAGTTTCCAGCTTCACTGCAGCTATCTCTTCACCTACATAGCCACTGTGCTTTTGTTAGTAAAGTAGATATTTTCTCTGAGTGGAGTGGCAGCGGTTTCAAAAACATTTCACACCAGCACCTGCTACTTCACTTGATTTAAGTAAGAAGGAAGCATGCTAATGGGTTCCACTTACTTTATAGTGATGTGCTATACTGTAGCATGCAGTATGCCCTTCCTCTCTAAACATCTCCAGTATGAGAGACGAGAAGAGGAACGCAGTAAGAACTTCATGAACCTCAACCAGACCAATCAGTATCATAATCAGCTTCATCATCACAATAACGATCATCATTTTCCACCTCCACCTCATCATTATTGTCATTGCTAACCTGTTATCTACAGAAGACTTAACACAAAACCTGCCGGTGCGACTTAAATTAACTAATTAGTAGGAAATAGTAAAAAGGAATAAATAAATAAATATGTCAGATATAAAATATTTCAACACAATAAGACATGCTAATATTAAAAAAAGAATGGTTGGGAGGGTGGCCTAATGGGTAAGGTGTTTGCCTTACAAACACAAAGTACAGGGTTTGAGTCTCACAAGGGGTAATTGGCTAGGCTGAAAATGGTTTGCAAGGGCAGTTAGCCTAGTACCAATCTATGAACCTATATACCTCTATCTATGTGTCCATCAGGCACAAATGGAAAAGTTAAAGTTACAGGTGCAGTGATATAAATGTACTTATGTGAGTATGTTAAAAGCACGTAATGCTACAGTGGGCACTGAAGATTCAAACTACACCATGAAAACAATGAATGGAAGACAGACTGCAGTGCATGAGTTGGATGGCAGACTACAAGTAACTCATTCAAGTAAGATACGATGAGATGGATGGCAAACCACAAGTAACTCATTCAGGTAAGATAAGTCAGGGGAATAATTTTTCAGATAAAATGTTTTCAAAAAGGCAGTCAGTCACTGTTCCAAAGAACTGGTATAATGTGTTAATAATGTGAAGTTTCAGATATTCATCAGGCAGATGAGGTTTGTTTGTACCAGCTATAAACAGTCAAATTAGTAGCCCAAAAGTGCCAGACACAGGGAGATAAAACAGAAAAAACATGACCAAATTAGGGCATACACAACCATGGCCAGACAATTAGGTGGCAATAGGTGCATGATTTGGACAATGTCCCTTAAGTGAAAAAGCAAGAACTTAGCAGAATGTGATGCTTTAACGTCAGCGTCATCAATGCTAACGCAAGATGGCATACCTTCAACAGAAACTCACATCTTTGACACCTATAAATACAATACTGGTTTAATGGAGGGAGATTTGAGTTGATGAGACAGGTGAGTACTGCAGTGATAACTAACTTTAGTATTACTGGTTTTAAGTCATTTACTTAGCATCCTCTGATTAGAGTACAGATTATCTGCTAGAATGTTCTTCCTTACAGCAGGAGTGGCAGAACTGTGTGTTATCACCAAAACAATGGTACTGCAGACATTTTCACTTAATAAGACCCTTCAGATACAGTAGAGATACTGTAAAAAGTAAGATCAAGATAGATCCCTGAGGTACTCCATCACCCACAGGGTAAGATGACAGTAATGCCAGAAAAATACCATCCAGAAAGTAGTAAGTGAGGCAGACATGGACTTTTCCCAAGAGACCATACCAGCTGCTCAAGTTGTATGCATATCCTTTTTAAGGACTGAGAAGATTTGTGATAAGAAACTATCATGTCCAATGAAAGTTTGTAAGATCTGGGATCATTAACACTTCTTCCAGATGACATCAAAGACACTCTGTTCCAAAAACATATGATTACCATAACAGAACTAATATACTCAGGCAACAAATGGTTATCTTGTTAGAACAAGGGTCAGGAACACAGGCTGTTGATACCTACTTGAGACTAAGGAAACAGATTCCTAGGGATCTGGTAAAACTAACTTCAGACTTAGATCCAACAAAAACATCATGCAGGTGATGCCTGTACTCTGGGCATGCCTAAAACACTATATTTGTTCTGTTGAAGCACAACAGCTGTGAGGAAACTAGCCTGTGCAGTTCCATGAAGCATTTTCTCATATAGTCCTTCTCAAATGTCTTCTTGCTGACCTGGTATCATGACTAATACTTAACATAAAGAAATATTTCATGATTTAAATTAATATCCACAACATGAAGCTTTGAAATGTTATACTATTAATTCTACAGAAAATAACTAGTAATTGCTTGCTTATAGAACTGATTATTATCTCTAAGATATAGCCTAGCACCTTTAAAACTCCTAGAAATAATGTCTTGAAATAAATGTATTATGATGTTACTCTAAAGGGCCTACCACTAACTTAGTAAAGTATAGCAAACCACAGGACAGCACTAATATTACAGTCACAGCATAAATCCTCAGGATTTGTGTGCGGATTTATCAAGCATATGGTCACTACTTATATCTGATATCTAACACCAGACTACAATGATTTATTTTATCTACTCTGTTATCCAGTAGCAATGCTGGGTTGTAGCCTCCACTCTTCCCATAGAAAATGGTTGGACTTGTAGATGAAAACATGGATGAAAGAATGTTTTCATTGTTATAACAAGCCATTTATAAGACAGAAGCAAGTATGTGTGACCATGATGTTCTTCATGGCAACTGCGGTGAGAGGAACCAGTGTCTCTTCTTACAGAATTTTAACATATTTTTTGGGTGGAATGGATGGGGATGTGTGATGATTGTTCTGTTCTTTAAAAAATGTGTGACAGAAAGACTAGAAGGCTACAAGACAATAAAACAAATAATTAATAATATGAGGCTTGTATTACCTTGTAACACAGAAGTGAAGAAGTCTTCTCTTCTGTCATAGAGCTAATAATGCTAAGGTGCTGATATACCCACACAATGGAAGGATAGGAGAAGACAGAAGAGATGAGGGAAAATATGCAAGCAAATTAGCAACCGGTTAAAAGCAAGGTATATTTTTAACCAAAAAAAAAAAAAAAACACACAATGCACACATTGCACTGCATTTTTTGGAAAAGAATATTCTATTTGACACACCATATGTTCACAGGATCAGCAACGCATATATTTTGACAGCAGTAGAAATTGCCTTGCATTATTTCAGCTTTATCCACTTGTTTCTGAGGAATGATAGAGGGAAAAAATCTGAAAATAATTATTGGATGAGTCTCCTATTCTAGTATTTTTAATTGTTTCTCTTCTACTGGACTTTAAAAATTCTCTGATGCCCTTTACATGAACTTTACATAAAGATAATATTGCACAGCACTCCCTTCTACCTGCCAATGTGTTGTTCAACATATAGAGCTGAACAACATATGACTACTGCTTAAAAAAAACAGAACAAAAAAAAAAAAAAACAAAAACAACATAGCCTCCTTTGCATGGTAGGACAAACCTCTTTTATTGCTTCTTTCCAGCCCCTGCTATCAAGCACGCTTTAACGTGCTTTAGCGCGATTAATTGAGTTGCCACTAGAGCAGCATCGGGCAGCGCCGGTTAAACAAGGTTAAACTCTTTCTGGCTCCAGAAAGTCTGTTCTTCAATTTTTCCCTTAGAACTGCTCTGTTAGGAACCTAAACAGTTTACACCTTCACTAAAAAGTGCAGCACTTGTTCCAAATAGCTTTTTCTTCTCAAAAAGCTCAGCACTTGTCTTATAAGCATTCTCTTTGCAGGTCAAGCACTCCTATATTATACAAATCTCTCACTAGCAAAACCCCCCAGGAGTGCCCACTTCCCTGCTAAGCCCACTACTTTTCTGTCTCATACCAACTCATAATTCCTTCTAGCATGTCGAAGGGTCAGATGCTGGCGTCCTCTCCTGCCCAGTTGGTGAATCTGGGAATTCTGAGACAATGCTACAATTGCCTCATGTACACGGACAACCCACTCCTCCTCCCACGTAACACTAACACTTGTGAGAGATGCAGCTTTTTAGCCAGACTGGAGGCTGAGCTCTCTCAACTCAGGACTGGCAAGACCAGGCAGGAGGAGAAGGCAACTACACACACCACAATACCAGTCTCACATAACTCAACCACACCACTGAATCAAACACATAAAAACACTAAGACATACTCGGAGGCTCTGAGTAAAAATTTACCTAAACAGCAGAGGCCTCCAAAGCAGACACCCAAGCAACTGCAAACTCAATACACCACACAAACAACACATAAACAACAAAATCAGTGTGCAAAGCAGTCACTGCGCTTAAGGCCAAATACAACACCAAACATACTTGTCATAGGTGACTCCATAGTCAGACACACTGACGTCCCGCTCACCAGACTGAGTAAGGAGAAGGTCACAGTAAGCTGCCTGTCGGGCGCTAGAATCCGCCACATAACGCAAGCACTCAGGTCTCTCAACAGCAGGTAAAAGTACGACTCAGTCATTGTCCACGCTGGTGTCAACGACCTGAGACGTACCTCCTTGGACTACATGAAAAGAGACATTGAGGAGCTCTCTGATTATGTAGCCCAGGCAGGTATGACCCTGACCTTGAGCAGTATCCTACCTTCACCTAGAATGATGCCACAATACAGTGATAAGATGATCAGCTTTAATAATTGGCTTAAATTCTGGTGTCATTCAAAGGGGAACCAATGTCTGTCTGCCTGGGATGACATGCTGGACAAGCCACGCTGCTTCACAAGGGACGGCTTGCACCTGTCACCCCTAGGCTTCCGGATATTGGCAAAGGCTCTTGCCACCCCCATAGTGCCTTTTTTAGGCAAGGCTCAAATTCTAAACCTACCACCCTAGAACACAAAAAAGGAAAAAAACTAAGGGTAATGCTGCTCAATGCCAGAAGTCTCAATCTCAAGATGCACGCACTCGAGGCCCTTCTCAGTATGGAGAACATCGATGTCTGTGCTGTGATAGAAACCTGGTTCAAGGCTCCTGAGAGCACCCCAGCACTATCAGGTTTCACCTCATATCATGCATTCCGGCCCCAAAATCCGGACAACACCAAGAAAGGAGGGGGGGGTGTCCATATTCATAAAGGACACCCACACCTCAAGGTTGGTGGCAACGCACGATGCATCGGAGACCATCCAGGTGCAATTAACCATAGGCAAGACTGCTCTGCAATTTGTAGCATGTTACAGGCCACCCTCTCAAACTCAGGAACCTCACATAGCCTTCCTGAAAACATTGGAGGGGATAAATGTATCTCCATACACCATCATACTAGGTGACTTCAACTACCCTAATATGGACTGGGAACACTACTCAAGCCCAAACACTCTAGCCCAAAGGTTCCTGGAGTTCATAAACTCAAATGCCATGGAACAACTAGTCACCATCCCCACAAGAGGAGAAAACATACTTGATCTCATCATCACGAACATGGGATCACAATGTTCAACACCGAAGTATACCCCTCACTGGTGAGATCAGATCATAAACTAATCTCGCTGGAGGTCCTCATCCCGCCCCCACCTGAAATAAAAAGACCACAGTGAAAAACTTCTCAAAAGCCGACTTCACACTTCTAAAAACTAGTGTGGTCTCCTTTAAGGCCCCTGAGCCAGTGGTAAACATTACTCAAACCGCTGAATCACTTACAAATGCCTTCTACCAGCACCTACAGGATTGCATGGATCAGGCAATCCCAAACAAAACTAAGACTCTTTGTACCAAAGGCAAGCGTCCAGTCTGGTGGACCCCAGCCATAAACAAGCTCTACAACAAAAGGAGGAAGGTACTACAAGATAGAGCAAAATCCTTGAAAGGTAAGACACCTTTGATCATTATAAGTAAAAAACTAAGAGTTCTCATAAAATCATCCAAGGCAAATTTTGAGAGAAAAATCGCCAAGGACTCAAAAGACAATCATAAGGCCTTCTTTAGCTATGTTAGAAACCTAGGAGGAAACTCCCAGATATGCTCAGAATTAGTTCAAAATGATGTGAAGATTACTGAACCTACACACATTGCCAACATACTGGCTGACAGGTTCAGTGCAAACTTCTCCCCCTCCAAAAGGAGAGATATCTACACCAGAGGATTGTAGCCCCCCAAACATCTCCAACGCCCAGGTAAGAACTGCTCTCTCCAAGGCAAAAAACACAGCATCCATGGGACCGGATGGTGTCCCCGGCTGTGTGCTCCACGAACTCAATGAGGAATTAAACCCGCAGTTAGGACAGCTGTTTAATCTTAGCCTCACCTCAGGATACGTACCCAAGGAGTGGCGCACGGCGACTGTGGTCCCACTTCACAAGGGCGGTGCCTCCACTGACCTTGGAAATTACCGTCCCATTAGCTTGACAAGCCTTATCTGCAAAGTCATGGAGAGGATCATAATGGAACTGATAAATAAAGACATAGGGAACTTGCAGACTTTGGATCCAACCCAGTTTGGCTTTGTCAAAGGCAGATCATGCTTTTTAAACTTGGTTGACTTTTTCGAGACAGTCACCAAGGCCATTGATGAGGGAAACGCAGTCCATACAGCCTACCTCGACCTGGCAAAGGCCTTCGACACAATACCCCACTTAGGTATCATCGAAAAACTCATCAGCTTGAATGTAAACCCATGCATCACAAGATGGGTTGCAAACTGGCTAAGTGACAGAACCCACAGGGTCAGAGTTGCTGGAGCCATGTCAGACTCAAAGCCTGTCACAAGTGGTGTCCCACAGGGCTCAGTCCTGGGTCCACTCTTGTTCGGCATCTACTTTTCTGAAGTACAAGCAAACACAGGAGGGTTATGGCTGACAAAGTTTGCAGATGACTGCAAACTGGGCGCCATAGTCAAAAACACATCTGACACAGATATCCTTCAGAAGGGCCTCACAGAAATGGATAACTGGTGCCAGAGCCATGGCCTAAAGTTAAACGCCAAGAAATGCATAGTCATACCCTTGGGAAAAACAAGGTTACCCCTAGCTACCATATAGGTGGCAATCCACTGAGCACAGAAGAAGTCATCAGGGATCTGGGGACCCAGGTTGACAGTAGCCTTCGTTTGACACTCATGTTGCTAAAGTAGTTAGGAAAACCTTCTACATTGCCCACCTGATCATGAAGGGATTCACATCTAGATCAAGGGAGGTCATCGTCCCCTGTACTCATCACTCATTAGACCTATGATTGAGTACAATGCCCCATTCGAATGTATCTGACCCGACACCTGCAGCAGCTGGAAAGGCCCCAAAAGTTCCTCACCAAAAGGATAAAGGGTCTCAAAAATATGTCTTATGCTGCCCGACTGAAAGAACTCCAGCTCTATTCAGTCTCATACCGCTTGCTCAGAGGTGACCTGTGCCTGACATATAAGGCCATGTCAAACCCAGATTTGATGAATATGCTTCACCTCAAAAAATCTAGATCCCTCAGAACCACAAGGGTGGGAGTCTTAAACCTTGACACGGTTATTAATAGAACATGCTGGAGGGACAGATTCATCACCCAGAGACTCCCTATGCTGTGGAACAAAATCCCGGTACATGTGAGGCAGAGCACCTCGCTGGCCTTGTTCAAGAGGAATCTTGACCAATGGATGGGAGATCGCAGATATACCCCAGGGATTACTTCAGTGTCACTGCTTGACAGAGGCACAGCAAAATAATAGGCATAGTTTTATTCAAACTAAAGGGGTGGCAAAAGCCACATAACTATGGGCTAGGCTTATAAATGCCCTTGGGCAGATAGCCTAGTATGAACCTATGAACCTATGAACCTATGAACCTACTAATAGCAAAGTTCACTGTAGTGCTGGCAAACCTTTCACTACATCCATACATATCCCACCCCCTCAGTATGCTAGTCAGTTCCTTCCAAGGAAAGCTTGCACAGCAAGATCCCCTCATTACCATATTGTGGTAATGACCCTAACTCCTTTGTAATCTTTTATAAGTGATAAAATATTTTTATGAGTTAATCTTATGACTGATGGTACAGCACAGCCCAATGGATAAAATAGTATTTAGCTTGGTATAATATACTTTACTAAGTATCTACACATAGGCACTTGCAAATGTACAATATGCCTGACTAATCTGCCTTTGACTTCTGCACTGTGTAGCTGTACCATGCTACACAGTGCACCCCATCCCCCATCATGAAAACAGGAGCATATAGCACATAATGGTGTACTGCTGAGGCTACAGGAGTACACAGTACATAACAAGGCACTGCTGATTCTACAGGAGTAAGTAGTACATAATGGTGCACTGCTGAGTCAACAGGAGTACATAGTACATAATGGTGCACTGCTGAGTCTACAGGAGTACGTAGTACATAATGGTGCACTGCTGTGTTTAAAGGAGTAAATAGTACATAATGGTGCACTGCTGAGTCTACAGGAGTACGTAGTACATAATGGTGCACTGCTGAGTCTACAGGCGTACATAGTAAATAATGGTGCAGTGCTGAGTCTACAGGAGTCTGAGTCTACAGGAGTACGCAGTTCATAATTGTGTACTGCTGAGTCTAAAGGAGTAAGGCGTACATAATGGTGCACTGCTGAGTCTACAGGAGTACATAGTACATAAGGGTGCACTGCTGAGTCTACAGGAGTACATAGTACATAATGGTGCACCGCTGTGTCTACAGGAGTACATAGTACATAAAGGTGTACCATTGAGTCTACAGGAGTACATAGTACATAATGGTGCACTACTGAGTCTACAGGAGTGCATAGTACATAAAGGTGTACCACTGAGTCTACAGGAGTACATAGTACATAATGGTTCACTGCTGAGTGTACAGGAGTACATGGTACATAATGGTGCACTACTGAGTCTACAGGAGTAAGTAGTACATAATGGTGCACTGCTGAGTCTACAGGATTACGTAGCACATAATGGTGCACTGCTGAGTCTACAGAAGTAAGTAGTACATAATGGTGCAGTGCTGAGTCTACAGGAGTACTTAGTACATAATGGTGCACTGCTAAGTCTACAAGAGTAAGTAGTATATAATGGTGCACTGATGAGTCTACAGGAGTACGTAGTAAATAATGGTGCACTGCTGAGTCTGCAGGAGTAAGTAGCCCATAATGGTGCACTGCTGAGTCTACAGGAGTATGAAGTAGATAATGGTGCACTTCTACATCTACAGGAGTAAGTAGTACATAATGGTGCACTGCTGAGTCTACAGGAGTATGTAGTACATAATGGTGCACTGCTGAGTCTACAGGAGTAAGTAGTACATAATGGTGCACTGCTGAGTCTACAGGAGTACATAGTACATAATGGTGCACTGCTGAGTCTACAGGAGTACATAGTAAATAATGGTGCAGTGCTGAGTCTACAGGAGTACATAGTACATAATGGTGCACTGCTGAGTCTACAGGAGTACGTAGTTCATAATGGTGTACTGCTGAGTCTAAAGGAGTAAGGCGTACATAATGGTGCACTGCTGAGTCTACAGGAGTACGTAGTACATAAGGGTGCACTGCTGAGTCTACAGGAGTACATAGTACATAATGGTGTACCGCTGTGTCTACAGGAGTACATAGTACATAAAGGTGTACCATTGAGTCTACAGGAGTACATAGTACATAATGGTGCACTACTGAGTCTACAGGAGTGCATAGTACATAATGGTGTACCACTGAGTCTACAGGAGTACATTGTACATAATGGTTCACTGCTGAGTGTACAGGAGTACATGGTACATAATGGTGCACTACTGAGTCTACAGGAGTAAGTAGTACATAATGGTGCACTGCTGAGTCTACAGGATTACGTAGCACATAATGGTGCACTGCTGAGTCTACAGAAGTAAGTAGTACATAATGGTGCAGTGCTGAGTCTACAGGAGTACTTAGTACATAATGGTGCACTGCTGAGTCTACAAGAGTAAGTAGTATATAATGGTGCACTGATGAGTCTACAGGAGTACGTAGTAAATAATGGTGCACTGCTGAGTCTGCAGGAGTAAGTAGTCCATAATGGTGCACTGCTGAATCTACAAGAGTATGTAGTAGATAATGGTGCACTTCTACATCTACAGGAGTAAGTAGTACATAATGGTGCACTGCTGAGTCTACAGGAGTATGTAGTACATAATGGTGCACCGCTGAGTCTACAGGAGTAAGTAGTACATAATGGTGCACTGCTGAGTCTACAGGAGTAAGTAGCACATAATGGCATTCCACTATTGTACCATTTGTGTGTCAATGTACATCATACTATTTGAGCATCTGCTCATACAAATCTAATCATGTAACACAGGAGGATATAAAGGGAAGTCTGTGTGGGAACCACATGGCAGAGCTTCATTCTATAAATATTGTACCTTACTTATGTAAACAAAGTCCTATACAGCTGTTTTATTCCTCACATGACTTCATCTGTTGATTCACAGAGTAAAAGTATAAATGCAGGTAATGTGGATTTCTAGAAGACAGTGAAGAATATTTGGGCATTTTTCCTTGTATGTGCATTACTTGGCAAAATCACTCAGTTGCTAATAAGTGAGAACTCTATAATTCACTACCATAACAAATTAGTTATTGATATGATTTTTGAATAGCTCTATGCTGTTAAATGATATTTCCTTGAAACTGGAGAGAGGACATAGAGCACATCATGTCATTCTCTAAAGAGCACTTCTGGCTGACAGTAAAGATTGAACAATGCTAATTTCATGAACTTTAATCATACTTTGAGTTAGGAATGGGGTCCATTCCCATCATGGCCTTATAAACCCAAAGATTTGGAGAAATGGACTATATATAGCACCATAACTACGATGGAGAGAAATGAGAAGGGTGCAGCTGCTCTGGCTGGGTATTGTCAGGGGTCATGTCTGGTGGTGCTGAAGAGCTGCTAACCAGACTACAGTAGACCACTAGTATTCCTTTCAGCAGCCACAGCTCGTACTGGAGTTTTGTGTTACAGTTTAGACTGTTGAAAAAACTCTTTTTTGTATCTTTGAAGGAACTTTTTGTTTTCTTAGATTTAAGATGAGTAGGACTTCTCAAGAAACCAAATGACCCTGGTCTCATCTGAGGGGAATTAAACTCCCTACAGACTGACCCAAAAGTGGTCATATATGGTGATAGTGATGGACAGTTCTTGCAAACAGCAATTAATCTAAGTTACTTTTATTTCCAGTTGGGAAGGTCCAGTAGGGTTACCCTAATAAACTAGAAGTTATTGGTGAGTATGCTCCTACAATTTGCATTAAAATCCCATTTAGGCCTAGCTCCTCACTGGTGGCACTGTTCAATTAATTTTGAACATTACTTTTTTCTTTTAAACTTTTATAGATACTAACTCTGAGACTGCCATACCTGAGAGAAAAGGGAATATTACAAAAACTGGCCCTCTCAGACTTAATGTATGTAAGTCTGTCTTTCTGCCATTTTGTCCCTGTGTTTTGGAGACCTGCTCATGACTAGCCTCCATATTTCAAATGGTTATACATCAATGTCTAAAAAAATTTCAAAAAATAAATGTTTGTGGAAATTGTACAAGGCATGTGAATGTGAATTTTGAAAGCAAGATTAAATTGTGTGACTAAAGACCTGACCACAGCAATATACTTACATACACCTAACTATGAAGAAACAGTTGTTACCAGCTCATTTGAAAACAGAAAAGATTTTTTTTTTAACCTTGCAATAAATTGTCGAATGACAAAGACAGGGCCACTCCACCTGCATTATAAGGGCAGACTTTTCACTAATGAATCTGACAGAGTGTTTTAGATTTTTTCAGCTGGTGATTATGCTGCACAACATCTAGAAAATACTATCGGAATACATTGCTGTATGTTTTTATAGAAGACTGTGAGAGAAGTCCTAGAATATATTAAAACTAACAATGAAGCTGAGGCAGATGAAAATCTAGGAATTTTGTTAAGACTTTTTTTTACAGATTGTTCCAAAGTTTGGCCATACTGTTAGCAAATACTCTTCAGAATGGGTTTTTCCACAGTACTAGGAAAAGCACAACTGTCATAACTATGTTTAAGAAAGGAAACTATAACAGTTTGGGTTGTTACAGGCCTATAAGCCTAACTAGTGCAGTTAGCAAGTTATTAGAAAAATATTACTATCACAGATGCGCTTGACTTGGGCTTACAAGTGAATGCTATCTTCTAGGTCTAGAAAAAACTTGGCAGCATCCAGCACACTGCCATTATAAATCAGTAATTCTGTAATATCAATCTTTACTTTATAAACTGGTAAAGCATGATATATCTCAATCAGGATTGCTTACACCCTATCAAATCAGAGAAATATTTTGTGAGATGTTCCATAGGGGTTTAGTGTTGAACCCTTATTTGTTTATCTTATTTGCATTGACTATGTTGTTTTGCCAGTAACAAACCCAGCTGTTTGTTGTAAATGTGTTTTCTGTGTTCCCTTTATTCTTTCTGCAATGATTTATTCTTCTTTGATTTTTCAATGTTGAGAAGCATAACTCAAGAACTATAAAAAAAAAAAAAATTCAGGGACATTATTTCTTTAACTTGTTTATATTGTCTTTGTTTTCTCTGCTAGTAACAAATCCAAGTAATTGTAGTAAAATCTTTACCTGTGTTCCATTGACTCATTTTGTCATTCTTTATTGATTTTTAAACATTGATAAGCATAAAACAAAAACTATATAAACATTGAGCATTATGGTCGGGCCCCAATTATAACTCATTTATTATGTGTTCGACATGGATGCCAAGAAATTCACCTTAAAGGCATCTCTCTTAAGGTGAATCTTGGCATCCATGTTAAAAAAACACATAATTGATGGCTATAATTGGAGACGCAAACATAATTATTTGTAGTGCATGGAGCTTTATTTGTTCCATGCACAACTACTTACAGAAAAAAAATGCTAAGTGTTTTGCCAGTTTGCCAGTTAGTGAGTACTCTCAGAAAAGTAGTGTAACACAGTCTCTTACATTTGCACTCATATTGCCATGCCTCTAAACTGTCCAGATGTTTGCCTCATTTGTTTGGTGTGTTCTTCATAAAGTCCGTGGTTTTCAGACAAATCACAGTGGATTAAAGTCACTGAATAGTGACATACATTTGAGCTTCAGAGTTTGTATCCTTCAGAGAAAAATGCAGATGAACACACATCCTGTTATTATAGCTTTTTAAGTTTGTAAGAGGAGGGGACACCTTATCGATATGAACAGCGGGCAGAACTCAAACTTTTATTCTGCTGCTGTCTTTTGCTGGTCCATACTGGTAGATTTTATTGTATAGCATTAGACTCAGTCTTAAGAGCTTAAGCAAGGTGTGCTTAACATTTGTTAAGATAGGGTCTTGTGCCACTCTAGCATTTAACTGATTTCTCTTTTTCCAAATATTGGAATATAATCACTACATTGCATGCACTACAAACAAATATTTCATGTTGTGGTCCTCTACTAAATGGTCACACTGCAGTGTGGAAAAGTGAAATGTACCACTGCAGTAGACTGCTGACAAATCATGGTAACAAGAGATTACAGAAAAGCCACTCAGTGACTAATGTCATGGTAGAGAGTAGCTATACCACTGTAACTTCACTGACCACAATTCACTGACCACACAAAAATAGCATTGCCTATGTCTGCTATCAGTGAAACATTCCACTATTACTATACCTCTTAACTGTAAACAGTCTTTATTAAAATATTATATGTTAAGTACTACCCCTGTTAGTTTTAACAGAAAAAATCTTTTAAATGGAAATATGTATGTGTCTGACTGATCTAACCAAAATCTTACACTTCCAAGTGTTTTTTTCCCATGGGGAATGCTAACATACATGAAGGCTGCAGCTAAGGTACATAATCACCTTCTCAAATAGACATCAATAGGTTGCACACATTTAAAAAAATGGTGCCCTTTTCCGTAGTTCTTACTAAATTTAACAAATGTTTCAAATACTGTTCTAAAAACATGAAATATTCACTGTAGGAAATCCTTTACCCGAGACAATACTATGCCCCAGCGCTTTTTGTCTGCTGTTGTCTATGTTTGGAAGTATGTAAATGTATGAGGCTTTGGACACAGTGATGTCAACTCTTTCTACAAAGCACCACATGTCATATTCTGTTGCTCTCAATATTCCAAAAAGAGTCGATATACTGTTTGAATCGTATGGTCTTTTCACATACTACTGCACATGAAATATAAGAGTTCAAGGCTTTCCATAAACCTTTCCATCAAAAACAAGCTTGTTCCAAACTCCCACCTTCCGTTTATCAACCTGTGACAGCCATTTTGGAATACTGGGAGTGCCTTATTGTCTCTGTGGTCTTTTTCTTTCTCTTTCCTTCTTTTTTTTCAGGTAAAGTTAAGAATAATCATCATTCAACAAATGCATTCAATGTCTTTCAAACTATAAGCACTAGAGAAGAGTGCAAACAGTAAACACATTTTCAACAAATGAATTTCTTTAAAGCCATTAGCAAGCATGTCACAATTTCATAGTTCCTTAACATCAAAAAAGCAAAACAAGTCAATCCTGAAATAAATGTATGGGTACCCATGACACTGTCCAGATTTCACTTCAAGGATGCTAGGGTGCCCTTTTGATTAACTTTCAAGGGAAGTCACTTCCAGCAGTGGGTTAGCTGCTAGGTAAGAAACTTGTCTCTGCAGTGTGTTTTATTTATGTATTGGTGGAGACTTATGTCACTACTTGTGTGGTACAAATGGGTGCCAGCTTGCACAGTGTTAAGGAGCTGCCATGAAAAAGAATGTACTTTCTATCTGTTTACCTCTGTGTCTTCCTTCTTTTTTTAAATGAATATATAGTTTTGTAAAGAGAAGCATTGCTTGAATATTTAGGGACAGGACAAACGTATGAGGATTGTGGGAGACATTCCACTAAAATCTTAACAATTGAGAGGTAAGGTTAAAAAGTCTGAGATCAGACATATCACCAGTACTATACCTTAAACTTCCACAGTTTTGTAAAATGTCCACATTTTTTTTGTCTTATATTTTGCTCTGTCCCTCCAAAAATATATATTGGTTGCATATCCAATTAGAAAGTCTGAATGCTCTACAATAGTTTTGCAACCGGACTTCTTTCTATTGGGATATGTTCAATGTCCAATCAGCATGCATGTTTTGAAATTTTAATTACCTGTAATTTTATAATTAGCTCTACTGTATATTCAGTGAGAGAGTTCTTTATCAAATGGGGCAATACTACACTTTTTCATATTTAATTTCCCCCCGTTTTTCTGTACACCACTTATGTATGAGGGTAAGTTCTTACTATAAAGAATAGGTGCACATGGGATATTTGACAATAACATCTAGCTTGTAGCTATCTGCTAATTTAAATAACCAAAGGTTCTGATTTACAGTTTGCAGGCTGTAGAAGATGATGACAAAAAAGAGGTGTCCCAATACTGAGACCTGGAACACACCACAAGTTACCTGCATGTTTAAGAAAGTGACAACAACCACCTTAACAGTATGGATTTTGCTGCATATGCCATGATGTAAACACTTATCTTCATTTGACTCTAACCAGTAAGTTGTCATCTTCACCTGCCATGTCCCAAGTGCCCAGTAAGAAGTGAAATGGGAGATGTGCCCTTTCCCCAAAATGCACATTCTCTCTTCCCCAAGGTTTATTTATTTTATTTATTTTTATTTTATTTTATTTTACATTTGTTGACCGGGCTAGTCTGGCTGGATACATGTCCATTTTCAGCAGAGGCCCGAGGAGAAAAGCTCCACTATATACTAAGTACATTACATAAAAAAATTTACTACTCTAAGATAATAGCTAAAATCAGATATTACAAAAACAGGTGCAGACAAGCAGGTGACATCTTATCACCCAATAACCCCCACACTGGCTTCCCCAGTGACCAGTTACAAGGTCATAATCAAACCTGAGTTGTCTGAGCCACTATCAAGGCTCCATCTCTGTATGCCTCAGAGCTACTGTTGCTGCCATGAGGGGTCTAAAAGCTTATTGTTTTTTCAAATGTTAACAAAAATGTTAAAATATTACACTTTCATAAATAACCATAAGATACAAATATATATATATATATATATATATATATATATATATATATATATCTATATTGCACACACACACACACACACACATATATATATATATATATATATATATATGTGTATGTATATATATATATATATATATATATGTATATGTATATATATATATATATATATATATATATATATATATATATATATATATATATATATATCAATAACTGTACAAAGTATGCTTTAAAGCTGCTGCTTTGTCTGTCAGGGTATCACCTTTTACAAAATGCTGCACAACATTCTATAAGCAAAAAAACATGATTATATAATATCCATCTTCATTTAGGTTCATTGGAAATACTAACAAAAATATGAAAACATTTCAAATATCAATTGCTAATACACATATCATGAATCCTGCATGCTACAAATCCTTTGTCATTATATTTTTTATTAATATTGCTTTGTTATTTCATAATGAGGTTAAACTAATGGCATTTTCATTTGCTAGTAATCATGGCTAACAGGGTGGCCATGGTGGTGCAGCGATTAGCATTGCTGCCTCACAGCAAGAGGTTCTTCGGTTCAGTCTTCGGCTAGGGTGCCTTCTGTGCGGAGTCTGCATGTCCTCCCTGTGGTCGCATGAGTTTTCTCCGGGTGCTCCGGTTACCTCCCACATACCAAAGACATGCTGAAAGTGGATTGGACACTCTAAATTGGCCCCAGGTGTGAGTGTGTGCATGTATGTGCCTTCTGTGGAAGGTTGGGTGCTGGGCTGGCAACTTGCCACTGTAAAACTACACTGCTAATCATGAGCGGACAGGTGATCCACTGTGGCGAACCCTAACTGGGAAAAGCTGAAAGAAGAAGAAGTAATCATGGCTAACAACTCAGACATCAAATGTCATCTGCAAGTAAGAAGGATACATTATTGTAGCTGGCAAATTTTCAATTCCTGAAATATGCCATTCGGAGTTACCATATGCAGAGATGAACCGTTCATTATATTCTACATTCTATCATTAATTTTAAAATGTTTCACCATTCATGTTCTACACATGCTGCATCATCATTTTTAAAATCTCCTTCACTATTTTATTATAACACTGCCACTGTATTTATTTCTCTGCTAGATTCCTCTTGTGATTATCCCAAAGTCCATAACATAAGTCCTAATACAATGCACCTCCAAGATTTTCCTTATTTCTTCTGTTCTAATTATAACACTGCATGAAGTTTGTATATGACAAGTTCTTTTTGGAAAGGTGAGATGCCTAAAATTTGTGAGAGAGCTGATATTTATGAGGAATCAATAAGGAAAAGTCCAGAGTAATAGCTATATGATTTTCTAATTCTTTTTTAAGACCCATTTCTTCCTTTTTAGTATGACTATGGCATCTATAACAAAAATCAATGTTAGTACTTCTACAATGTCACCAGTATTAAACACATATAATAATACCTTATTTGGTTATTAAACTGTCCCTCTTCAAAGACAGGTTCATCTTACTTTATTGCCCTACTCATCCACTTTAATTTTATTCTGCTTAGCAAAATCACTCCTTACCCTATGTTCACAAGGTGCTGCCCTGCTCCTCTATTCATCTAGAAATGCTGAGCTGTAAACATTATTTAGTATTCTCACATGGTTTCCTAAAATCTTGAGATTTTGTTCTTTCTTTCTCTTTGTAGGACCCTAATAGCTTAGCTTTTCTTCTTTTATTTCATACCACTTCTAAAAGTATGCATATTTCCCTATTTATTGCCTTTCAGTTAGCTTGCTTTCTAATAAAGTGTAATTTCTAGTAACCTTGTTAATGCTACTTTTACCCTTCTTGTTCACGTTGCCGTTTGATTTCTCTGTCTCTCTTGCATTACTTTCTGATCTGCATAGTATGGTGCCCTACTTCTGAATTTGTCCTTTTACTGGATTCACTTATTATTGTTACTTTCCTTTCTATTGTGTATATTTGCAATTTATCATTCATTATATATTTCTGACATGCATCCATATTGTACTTTATTTTATTTTCCAACAGACTATAGGTTGCATTTTTTTCTAATCCATTATTAATGGCCCTGTTTTGTTACATGTTAAGACCACTGAAAATGTCACCACCCAACAGAATGAATGTTGTAGCAGTATACAGTGCTTAGGTTTCTTGCCAGCCTTTACGTCTTTGGTTATATTAAGTTTTGCTGCAATTTACCCACTCTACCTTTCAATCTTCGAGCATAAACAATCATTACCCTTTAAAAGTCATAGCAGATGGTCATAAAGAGGAACACTTTTTTATTTTTCACAATAACAGGTCTCTATATACTAGTCAATATAGAATTAGTGGTACAGAATTTTTGTATAGGCTTAGTTTATTTATTAAATAAGGAGTTTGATGCTACTGCGACACCAGTTCATAACAGTGCTGACAGGTGTTTAACAAACCTTTGCTAAGCACCATTCTTACATCAGAAATGTGATTAACAAAGTTGTCTTTTCCTCAAACTCAGAGCTTCATTATGGTTCTCCATACACTACATATTTTCATTAAGTTAAGCAGTTGCATAAGATTTGTTTACAATCTAAATTATTTTTTTAAAGGATTTATGTTTTATTAAGCAGCAATTAATTGTGGAAGCATATTACATAAGTTGTCTGTGTTACTTCTGAACAGGGTGTCTCCACACAGTCATTAGATTTGATAGTTTTTAATACAGGTTTGTTAGATGAGTGCATAGTTCATAAGGATGATAGGTTTCATGTGGTACAATGCTTAGGCATCCTGAATTCTGATACTAAAACTTGGGGGTGTTTAGAAGGATGAAGATGAGCTGTTTTTGAAGGATGGACAGGACAGTATTGTGGAGATGGTACAGTGCTGGCTTCTAACTGGACAGTCAAGGTTAAACTTAGCAGCATTGTGAAAAGTTTGCTCCACTGTTGATGTAAAGGTTTTTGATAAGTCTGTGTAAGCTATGCAGTTATAGAATGATATGTAATATACTAGAGTGGACATTTATTTTTACTTTGGTTAAGTAGGAATTAGGTCCTGCCTTATTCTTTATATGCTGTCAAGAGGTAAAGAAGAATTATATTTCTACGACTGCTTGGATCTGGTTTTCACATAAGATGTTGTTATCCAATAGCATGCTCAGGTATTTTAATCTTTTTACATGCGGTGTTTTATAGCCTGATGTTGTACGAATCTGAAATGAGGCAGATTGTGAGGTTTTGTGATTAGAACAGAAGAGAATATGGGCAGCCGCGGTGGTGTAGCGGTTAGCATTGCCACCTTACCGCAAGAGGTTTTCCAGTTCAATTCTTGGCTGGGGTGCTTTCTGTGTGGAGTCGGCATGTCCTCCATGTGGTCGCATGGGTTTCCTCCCACATCCCAAGGACATGCTGTAGGTGGATTGGACACTCTAAATTGGCCCTAGGCATGAGTGTGTGCATGTGTGTGCCTTCTGTGGAAGGTTGGGCGCTAGGCTGGCAGCTTGACACTGTAAAACTCCACTGCCAATCATGAGCGGACAGGTAATCTGCTGTGGCGACCCCTAACCGGGAAAAAGAAGAAGAAGAAGTTACAGCCATTTTATCTCTTGTTTCCTCCACAGAATATTTTAACAAGATAAGGCTGCACCACTGTTCACTGTATTTATTATTTTACATTATTTTAAAAGTACTTGGACTGGACCATATGGTACCATTTTCCCACAATATTTTATATAGGTTCATAGGTTCATAAAAGGTTACTAGGCTCACGGCTCTAGAGCCTTTACAAGACTAGCCATGCTAATCCCAAGTATCCACATTTGTTCTTTTTGGGTAGTTTTCAGAATGAATTTATGAATTTATGAAACAAATTTATGAACAGAGCAGGTTTGTGATCAGCAGATATTTATGTTTTTACATTTGCTAACAGGCAAAGAGCACTGATCTCCAGTGATTTTTCTTTTAAAATTCGGTCCAGAAGCACTGTCTGCTTAAGTGACTTGCTCAGAGTAGCATATACAAGCAAATGGGAGTTGTGGGATTCAAATCGTACACTATAAAAAGCTGCTTATTAATCATCTGTGCTGACTGTGAGTGCTAAAGTAGTATAAGGTAGAAATGAAAGAATGAAATGCAAAGAGGAATAATGAACACCAGCTAAAGCAAGTACATTGTATTGCAAGTATCCTTCTGTCTGCATTACTATTCAATAACAGTAGCAGCTTTCCAAGCTGTCTGCAGGTTCTACTGCGTACTGTACCTGCCTGTAGGTTCTACTGCGTACTGTACCTGCCTGTAGGTTCTACTGTACCTGCCTGTAGGTTCTACTGCGTACTGTACCTGCCTGTAGGTTCTACTGCATACTGTACCTGTCTGTAGGTTCTACTGCATACTGTACCTGTCTGTAGGTTCTACTGCGTACTGTACCTGCCTGTAGGTTCTACTGCATACTGTACCTGCCTGTAGGTTCTACTGCATACTGTACCTGTCTGTAGGTTCTACTGCGTACTGTACCTGCTTGTAGGTTCTACTACATACTGTACCTGTCTGTAGGTTCTACTGCATACTGTACCTGTCTGTAGGTTCTACTGCGTACTGTACCTGTCTGTAGGTTCCACTGCGTACTGTACCTGTCTGTAGGTTCTACTACGTACTGTACCTGTCTGTAGGTTCTAGTGCGTACTGTACCTGCCTGTAGGTTCTACTGCGTACTGTACCTGTCTGCAGGTTCTACTGCGTACTGTACCTGTCTGTTGGTTCTACTGCATACTGTACCTGTCTGTCGGTTCTGCTGCATACTGTACCTGTCTGTAGGTTCTACTGCGTACTGTACCTGTCTGTAGGTTCTACTGCATACTGTACCTGCCTGTAGGTTCTACTATGTACTGTACCTGCCTGTAGGTTCTACTGCATACTGTACCTGCCTGTAGGTTCTACTGCATACTGTACCTGTCTGTAGGTTCTGCTGCATACTGTACCTGTCGCACTGTACCTGTCTGTAGGTTCTACTGCGTACTGTACCTGCCTGTAGGTTCTACTGCATACTGTACCTGTCTGTAGGTTCTACTGCGTACTGTACCTGTCTGTAGGTTCCACTGCGTACTGTACCTGTCTGTAGGTTCTACTGCGTACTGTACCTGCCTGTAGGTTCTACTGCATACTGTACCTGTCTGTAGGTTCTACTGCATACTGTACCTGCCTGTAGGTTCTACTGCATACTGTACCTGTCTGTAGGTTCTACTGCGTACTGTACCTGCCTGTAGGTTCTACTGCGTACTGTACCTGTCTGTAGGTTCCACTGCGTACTGTACCTGTCTGTAGGTTCCACTGCGTACTGTACCTGTCTGTAGGTTCTACTGCGTACTGTACCTGTCTGTAGGTTCTACTGCGTACTGTACCTGCCTGTAGGTTCTACTGCATACTGTACCTGTCTGTAGGTTCTACTGCGTACTGTACCTGCTTGTAGGTTCTACTACATACTGTACCTGTCTGTAGGTTCTACTGCATACTGTACCTGTCTGTAGGTTCTACTGTGTACTGTACCTGTCTGTAGGTTCCACTGCATACTGTACCTGTCTGTAGGTTCTACTGTGTACTGTACCTGCCTGTAGGTTCTACTGTGTACTGTACCTGCCTGTAGGTTCTACTGCATACTGTACCTGTCTGTAGGTTCTACTGCATACTGTACCTGCCTGTAGGTTCTACTGCATACTGTACCTGTCTGTAGGTTCTACTGCATACTGTACCTGTCTGTAGGTTCTACTGCGTACTGTACCTGCCTGTAGGTTCTACTGTGTACTGTACCTGTCTGTAGGTTCTACTGCGTACTGTACCTGTCTGTAGGTTCTACTGCATACTGTACCTGTCTGTAGGTTCTACTGCATACTGTACCTGTCTGTAGGTTCTACTGCGTACTGTACCTGTCTGTAGGTTCTACTGCGTACTGTACCTGTCTGTAGGTTCTACTGCATACTGTACCTGTCTGTAGGTTCTACTGCATACTGTACCTGTCTGTAGGTTCTACTGCGTACTATACCTGTCTGTAGGTTCTACTGCGTACTGTACCTGTCTGTAGGTTCTACTGCGTACTGTACCTGTCTGTAGGTTCTACTACATACTGTACCTGTCTGTAGGTTATACTGCATACTGTACCTGCCTGTAGGTTTTACTGTGTACTGTACCTGCCTGTAGATTCTACTGCGTACTGTACCTGCCTGTAGGTTCTACTGCATACTTTACCTGTCTGTAGGTTCTACTGCGTACTGTACCTGCCTGTAGGTTCTACTGCGTACTGTACCTGTCTGTAGGTTCTACTGCATACTGTACCTGTCCGTAGGTTCCACTGCGTACTGTACTTGTCTGTAGGTTCCACTGCGTACTGTACCTGTTTGTAGGTTCTACTGCCTACTGTATCTGCCTGTAGGTTCTACTGTGTACTGTACCTGTCTGTAGGTTCTACTGCGTACTGTACCTGCCTGTAGGTTCTACTACATACTGTACCTATCTGTAGGTTCCACTGCGTACTGTACCTGTCTGTAGGTTCCACTGCGTACTGTACCTGTCTGTAGGTTCTACTGTATACTGTACCTGTCTGTAGGTTCTACTGCGTACTGTACCTGTCTGTAGGTTCTACTGCGTACTGTACCTGCCTGTAGGTTCTACTGCATACTTTACCTGTCTGTAGGTTCTACTGCGTAGTGTACCTGCCTGTAGGTTCTACTGCGTACTGTACCTGCCTGTAGGTTCTACTGCGTACTGTACCTGTCTGTAGGTTCTACTGTGTACTGTACCTGTCTGCAGGTTCTAATGCGTACTGTACCTGTCTGTAGGTTTTACTACATGCTGTTGTCAAGTATGAATGTCGCTATAGCAAGGCTATTTGTTCTCAGTTACAGAGTGCATTCAGCATGCTGCATGTTTTAAATAAACATAATATATAGAACAATGATGTTTTATAAGAAATTTTATTGGGAGGTATGAGTGAATATTTGTAGTCATGAGAATACTTGTAGACATGAGAGTGAAGCTTGGGGTTGACTAATTCCTTGTACAAACCTCACAAACCTTGCAGTTGTATACCACGAACGATACTCTCATATATATATATATTTTTTTTTATTTGAAGGAGAATTGCATAAGGAATGTCATTGGTTTCAGCCATCACCTTCTTTTTCTTGTATGATTGCTTGATTTTTCTGCTCACTAAGTAGGTGGTTCAACTTTTCTTGCTTTGTGACATGGTTCATATGTTTGTACTCATAGACTAGGCTAATGACCATCAATGCCTTTATAAGCCTAGAGGTTCAATCCAACCCAAATGTGTCCCTATGTATCATGGGTGTTTATTAGAAAGTTTGTTAGCTAGGAAGTTTCTAAGGGTTATTTGTAGGGGCTATTATTTTCGGCATTAATGTCTGCCTCTGTCAATCACTGACATGGAGGACAGCAGGGGTGAGTTTCTAGTTTTCTGTCCAGTGGTCAAGGTTATGCTTAAATAGTGTTTGGAATGGAATCTGCTTCAAATGGTTGGGGAGCCTGTTCCAGCACATAGGGATCCTCAGAGACACATATCTGTCTAGCCAACATGTCTTATTTATGTCACAAGCAAGGTAATACCTGTATACTGTTTTTTATGCAAGCGCACTCTATGTATGTATGTATATATGATATATGTATAGTTATAGGTATATCAATATCTGTGTATGCATGTATCTATGTATGCATGCACATGTGTGCATGCATGTGCGCGTATTGAGTAGATTTGTACACACACACACACACACACACACACACACACACACACACACACACACACACACACACACACACACAG
Source organism: Protopterus annectens (assembly GCF_019279795.1). Lineage (NCBI taxonomy): Eukaryota > Metazoa > Chordata > Ceratodontiformes > Protopteridae > Protopterus > Protopterus annectens. The sequence goes on from NC_056728.1 coordinate 1,870,680,375, forward strand.
ACACTCACACACACAACCTTTATTGCAAAATACACATTCCTTATTATATTATAAATTATTTTGCTGAGAAAAAAACAATCATTTACATTTTTTTAAGTTTTTTAATTGTTATTCTTTTAAAATACTCTCATCAATAAAGCACTATATAGGAATTTTCATTTTAGCCTCAGGTGTAAATGGATGCTTTCCCAATTAAACCAGTCTAATCCACAAAGCAAGTAAATGTGAGTTAAACATAACATAGGTCCATAGTTTCATAGTTAAGTATTAGGCTAGCTGCCCTTGCAGACACATTTTAAGACTAACAAATTTCCCTTTTTGTGCTCAAAATAACCTATCCCATTTCGTTATAGATTGGCCTTACCCATCTTATGGTCAATAATTATATATTACTCCATAACATCACCTTTAAAATGTAATATTCGGATTTTACCACAGTAACCTAGGTATTAAAACAGCAGTAGTGTTAACAGGTAAGACATTCCTTTACAGAAAATATAAAAGAGTAATTCTGTCAGGTTACATCTGTCTTACACCAAATAACTGTTGCACTCCTTGTCATTATCTAGGTGCATTTTCAGCATGTTGTAGGATTGTATGGAAAACGCTAGGTCTGTAATACTGGGCAGTGCTGAGTTGCACATTCCTGCACCAAAGATACATAAGATGTTGCCCCTGCATTCAGCATTGCAGTGCGGTACAGGCAGACTTTAGTGCCATTCAGAAAAGAAATATAAACATTTGTGTGTAGGTTGTAAATGCCAGCTTTCTGGCTTGCTAGATCCAGCAGTTTACATATTAAGTCACACGTTAAAAGTCTTACACCTTAAATGATGGGAAAATTAAAATCACTTCATCAACTCCCAATTTCCTGTATTATAATTGCTCAAGCAGAGATGCTCATGTTGGCAGTTGACTGAGTGCCGTTCGTGACATCTCATGCCAGAATGGTTATACACTACACAAAATTTGTTCCTCTTCTTTCTCTTAGCTCATAGCCTTCAATACTAGAGAGACAGTTGTTTCAATGCCTTTCACTGAGAAAGACTACAGATGTAAGGTGTCTGATTTATTTTTTTTTTGTCTTTTTTTTTTGTTCGTTTTCATGCACAGATTTTCTTTTTTGTGATCAGTATGGTTCTAACTTTACAAACTGAGTCATTGTGTCTTGAGTGTTTATATACTTGATCTTTGGGTTCTGACCAATATTTACAAAAGCATTTATATTGTAAGCTCAGTAGCTTCAAGTATCCATAGTGAATCCAATGCAGAGATTTCCAGCCTATTCAACTAGTGGACAGTAGTTTACCTTCTTTGAGGAACTGACCATATATTTGTTTGTTTTCTCATTGTGACTGTCAGTTTTTGTATTTCTGACAGAGTTTATAGTGATAATTCAAAGTCGTTATCATCAGCTGCATTAAGTCTAAGGCATTCACAACTTCTTATGGGTTCATAGGTTCATAGGTAGGTGCTAGGCTTTCAGCCCAAGGGCCTAAGTAAGCATAGCCAACAAGGTTCCCGGGCCTACGCCACCCATGAAAGTTAATTTCCTGTACCCCTGTCGAGCAGAACCACAGAAGTGATCCCCGGGGTGTATTTCCTATTTCCCATCCACTCATCAAGATTTTTCTTGAAGAGTGATAATGAAGAACTTTGCTTGACATGGACGGGTAGCTTGTTCCAGAGTATTGTCTTCTCTTCGAGTTTTTCTAGCACATTACATTATCCAGCTATCCATGTTTAATTGTTGGTGTGTCCTAAGCAACTATTAGAAGCTTTAAATCATCTGAAATAATGAGACCTCCAACTACAGTTCATCTGGTAATTCTTGCTTTAAGCTATAAGCTACAGTATTTGTGGTTTTTTTTTCCTTACCATTTGATGGTCTGAGTACTAGTTAAGAGCAGCACTTGTTTCAAGTGTGTCTGGTCACATTTCTGTTACCTGCAGCTACCATTTCTTTTAAGAATTTGTTCCTTGTCCCTCATCACCTGTGCTTGTTATCACTAACTGAAATTATTCATACTCGGCTTAGTAATTATTACTGCAATGAAGGTCTAGGTCTCACAGTTTCCCATTATTTGTTAAATTTTACCTATATTAATTGTATCTCTAAAGTAGTTATTTTTCCTTCAGTTAATACAGTATGATACTAAATCATCTTTTTTCACAGACTTTTATGCTGTGAAAATAACTTTTCCTCATCTGTGTATTCTCTCCATTTGCACCAACAATTACTTTTGTTTCACTCATCATTCCTTCTCCTCCTCCATCTGCTCTAAATATTCTTCCTTCTTAACATAGTTTTCCAATACACATACAACATTCTCTCCCTTTCATGAGATGGAAACAGTCGTTGATATAACCTCTTGACTTTATACTAAGGAAACATTATGTCAGACTGTAGGCTTAACCAAAACTGTCTCTAAAAGACAGCCATTGAAGGTGAACTGTTAGTTCAGAAGAGGATGTTAGAAGGTATAACCTACTTCAGAAGCTGGACATAGGGTATTTGCAGTCTGGATTATGATTTCTTTTCCTGAAAGACTTTAGCAATGCTTTCCCTGTCCTTCTGACTTCCAGATATTAACTTATTTCCAAGTAGTACAGATTGCTATCAAACTTGTCCCTCCCACTGTACCTTTTAGAATATCAGCAACGGGCCTGCAAATTCCCAGGAGTTTCACAGGTGACTGCTATTTTCAAAAGAAGACTTCAATGGACTGTGTAACATTTCTATCCCTGCTTCCATGTTAATGTATACAATTCACAGATGACATAAAATGTTCAGCATATAGAGAATCTGAACAAGTTTATTCTAATATGCAAGATATAAGTGATTAAAAATCAAGATAAAGGGTATGGAGAAAACAAGAGGAAGACATAAAGGAAAAGTGTAATGTTTAGGTGTGTTAGGATACAGGCTGATATATGTTACAAATAGTACAAGATAGTCAAACCGAGGGCAGTTTGTTAATGAAAGGACTAACAGAAATAAAAGGTTGTGGCCTTACCATTGACCAGCAGAGGGATATATTTATAAAAAGGCCAGAATCAATATGGGTGCAATATTAAGAATATATAAAAAGAAGTCGGTGTGTTATGGTTTCTCTATGTTAATCTGATTCAACCACTTTTATAACCCTGAAAAATAGAAAATATGCAAAATTAAGAAAAAAAGGAAACAGAGTCTTATACAGATAAATACATATGAGGACATTATAATGAAAGGTTTTGCAAACTGTGTCTGCATTGTTTTGAATACTAACGAATGAAAAAAAATGATATCTATTAAGACAGTCGGAGACCATATGAATATGTTTGCTATGTCAAGTAGAGTATTGACCAATTTTAACAGGAATGCAGCACCACATTACAGGTGGAAGACATGACACCAAGAAGACAAAGAAATGGTAAAGATATGGAAAATATGGGACCGGCTAATCAGTGGTATTAAGAATGCTAGTAATGTTGTTAAGCATAAGAGACTTTTAAGCAACACACAGAGGAGTATATATGGGAAGCAATGGCAGTCAGTGGAATTTAAACCTGATATAGTACAGAATTTACATTCTTATTATTTTCCTGTTCTTCAGAAAGTCTGTTCTATAACATATTCACAGAAATACATAGATTTTGATTATATACAATGGTTGCTATGGTTCCTTTTAATTTAGGAATGCATTTAATTCTAGAAATGATCACTGTTAAAACTACTCTCTCACCTGAGGCAGTCTGATGTATAAAACCTGTATTTGAATTAGTTCTGTAAATGGGTTGGTTGAAAGGAACATTAAATGTGTCAGTCCAGCATTTGAAATAAGTTAACGTGGGCTTAAAGCAGCTGATTGCATTCATGGATAGAAGTGCAGTTAGTGGAAATAAAGTAGTGAAGTGCTCAACTCTGCAAATTATGTCTGTTAATAAATCAGAATGCCATCTTCTGTCTGACCCCCTGCTCTAGCAGGCTACCCACTTATAGTCTTTTTAATGATATAATCAGAGGGGCTGCAAATTGCAGCCCATGTAGTACACAATGAGTTGTAATAACTGATGTAAGAACTTCACTATTCATGGCTTCCTGCCTACATCTGTCATTTTCACCCACAAATTAATGTTAAAAAAAAAAAAAAAAAAATATATATATATATATATATATATATATATATGTGTGTGTGTGTGTATATATATATATATATATATATATATATATATATATATATATATATATATATATATATATATATATATATATATATATATATATATATATATATATATATATATGTACACTACATATCCTCACCTAACAGTTTGAGTGGCTTTCAAAACTCTTGCCAGACATTTAGTTTCTACTCTAGTTTACCAGTGAGATAGAGACCTATACCATTTCCTGTTTTAGTAAATAGAAACACACACACACACACACACACACACACACACACACACACACACACACACACACACACACACACACACACACACACACACACACACACAGACACGCGCGAGCACACACTAACGTTTCATTGAATATGGGGGAATTCTGCTGCAGAGGAACTGTCAAACTATTCAGACAATGACTTGTGCATACCAGCTGAATATGGATACGGATCAAACTGAAATGCCAACTATGATGGAATTGCATCTCTACTCTAACTCAACGTTTTAACATGTAACCTTCTAATAAGAAGGTTAAGAGTATTTGTTTCTTATAGTGTTGTGTTGTTGTTGGTATGGTAACAGTATACTACTATATGTATCATTTAACTTTGTTGTGTAGCAGCACTCAGGAGGGATGGATGGCAAGTTGGAAACAGGATATCTGGAAAGGGATTTGAATGATAAATCAGAATTATAAGCTGATAATAACAATCATTGTTAATGACCTGTATATTTACAATATTTTGTTGCAAAAAAATGTGTTTACATTGCTGAACATTCACAAGGACTACTATGCAAATCAGATATAGTTCTTGTTATGTAAGGTATATGATGGTAAAGTGAAGTAAAAGTAACATACCTATCAGTATAATACGGGTTTCGTCATAGGATGCACCCTGCTAAAGTTGGGTAAACCACTCGGCCGATGTTTATGATCAGATGTACAGTATTAAAGCTGTTGGGTCTCGCTCTCTTCAGGCTGCACTGGGGAGCTTTTTGTGAAGCAATGGGCCATTGACATACGTCTTACAACACTCTTTTTATTCTTCATGTTATGTGCACAATGAGATCCACATTTTTTGAATTACAAGCCCCCAGGCATGTACAGAAAAGAAAAGTTAAGCATATATCCCTCATTGTCTACTCTGCACAAATCTTCTCTGATATCAAGAGGAGTGTTGTATAGCATAAGGTTCTCCCAATAAATCCTAAATGCAAAGCACTGGCTACCACCTGGTCAGTATCAGAAAGTATGTACGACCCTTCCTCTTGCCACCACAGCATAACATGAGCTACTGTTTCAGTGACTCCATAGCATTCAAGATCACAGGAACTTCTTGACAGGTTAAATTAAAAAGATTACACAGTTTCTGCCTTTGTTATAACTAGATTGTGCATTAATAATACTTTCTAGTCAGTTGTACCTCCTTAGAACCCACAGCAAGTTCCAGAGTTAAATACCTTAGCCTTTAGGGTTACTTCTGCATAGCTGAATCAGAAAGAGATACAACATTTACTTTAGAAAAAGACAGCCTGTATGTTTAGGCATAACCACACTAAAGTTTATTTTATATCATATTTTTATTGCAAAAATATTTTTTCATTAAAGTTCAACCATTATTAAAACCCAGTCCGAAAAATGTAATGTATCCCTTGGTGTCAAATACCTTGGCGGTAATCTCCAAACTCAGGACCCTACCCAGTTTGGATTTGTAAAAGGCAGATCATGTCTCCTAAACCTTATTGACTTCTTTGAAGCAGTCACCAAAGCCATAGATGAGGGTAAAATGGTTCACACAGCTTATCTAGATCTTGCCAAGGATTTCAACACCATTCCCCACTCTGGAATTATAGATAAGCTCACTAAACTAGGTATAAATCCCTATGTCACAAGATGGGTTGCCAACTGGCTCATGGACAGAACTCACACTGTGAAAGTAGCAGATTCCAAATCCGACATCAAACCAGTGACAAATGGAGTACCACAGGGTTCAGTCCTGGGTCCTGTCCTGTTTGGCATCTACTTCTCTGAAGTACAGGCCAACACAGAAGGTCTTTGGCTAACAAAGTTTGCAGATGACTGCAAACTAGGAGCCATAATCGAAACTCCTAACGATGTGGACAAACTACAAAAGGGTCTCACTGAGACAGATACCTGGTGTCAAAGCCATGGCCTGAAGCTCAATGCCAAAAAGTGTATTGTCACCCCCTTTGGTAAAAACTCTGTACCCATGAACTACCACATAGCTGGTAGTCTACTTAATGCCAAAAATGTGATAAGAGACCTTGGGACACAGGTGGACAGTAGTCTCTCCTTTGATAATCACATTGCCACAGTGGTCAGGAAATCCTTCTACATGGCTCATCTCATCACAAAAGGATTCTCATCCAGAAAAAAAGAGGTCATTGTTCCCCTCTACTCATCACTCATTAGACCCATTATAGAGTGCAACGTCCCTTTTGGTATGTACCTCACAAGACATCTACAACAACTGGAAAGACCACAAAAATACCTCACAAAGAGGATTACTGGCCTCAAACAAATGCCCTATGCAGACCATCTCAAAAAACTACAGCTTTACTCCATCGCATATCTCTGCCTAACATACAAAGCTATGTCAAACCCAGAGCTGTTGGACATGCTCCACTTCCAATTCCTCCGAGCTACATGCTCTAGGGGCCTAAACATTGTCACCACAATAAACAGAACATGCTGGAGGGATAGATTTCTGTCCCAGAGACTTCCCATACTCTGGAACAGACTACCTATCTATGTCAAACAAATCTCCTCATTAGCACTCTTTAAGAAAAATCTTGATGATTGGATGGGAAATGGGAAATTCACCCCGGGGATCACTTCTATGTCTCTGCTGTACAGGGGCACAGGAAACTAATTTTCTTGGGTGGCGAAAACCAGGGTACATTTTTTGTCTAGCCTTGTATGGGCCCTAGAGCCGATAGCCTAGTACCTACCTATGAACCTATGGTGTCACCTTACGGGTATCATGAGATGCGTACATAGATGTTAATGGACACATTTCTCTGCATGCATGGTGGTGCATCAGATAAAGATTATGGATTCACTTTATAGGTTCTCACCACTGATGTCAAAATGCAAGGTTTGCAAGCTTTTTTAAATAGAGCAGTAGGTGAAAATGTTTTGCAATGAGGCAAAAATACTACCCACTGTTTTCTACATCACATGAATAATGCAAAGGTCAGATAGCCAACATCAGCAAATCACTTTAACTACAAAATTGCTCCATAAACAAAGTGGGCAATATTAGCACTACAAAGAATCCCTATACTCTTCTAAATGATACCTGTCTGTGGTCTGCATGATAAAAAAGGGCTTTTCTGGAGAATTTAGAGATAATGTGGGAATGTTTACACTTTAATGTAAAAAAAGGTATCTTTAAAATAAATGTATTTAGGTGTTCAATGCATTCCTAATAAAGGAATTCAAAAAGATGTATGTCTTCAGAACCTTTATTCATCTCTCCACTTATTTCATTTTGCGCTAAGCAATCTCTGAAAAGAGAAACAGATATCTCGCAAGTACACCGCCAATACAGCAGATCAACAATATGTATTTCTGAACTGAAGCCAATGACAGAGGGAAACCAAACATTTTGCAATCGGTATCAATAATAACAAATTAAAAAAAAACACCAATTTGCAGACAAACACTATCTGCATAGTGGTACTATTAGAGAAAGAGGGTTAAATAGCCTAAGGGTAGGACACACATGCATAAGCACTTTTGGTGTAAATGAAAGTTTTGAGAGTACTACCACTCCTACTTACCTTATATTTGATGTTGCACTATTCATTTGTTCCTGTACTCAACAAATGGTAAATGCGACTAATTCTGACACCAGAGTTAGCATTCAGCTGCCTTTATCAACAAAAGCATGGTAAGCATATATGCATGTGTGTGCATGTGTGTGTGTGTGCGTGTGTGTTTGTATGTACATATGCACATAATATTTCTGACATGAAACAAAGTCACTTTTCAAAAGAAATGTTGAGGGTGTCTTACTTTAATGATTTTAAGACCAGGTATCATTTTCCAACACACACACACACACACACACACACACACACACACACACACACACACACACACACACACACACACACATGTATATTTGTCAAAGAGCTGTGGACATTTGCCAAAAAGGAACTGTTACCAGCTTTGCCTCACATATACTACAACCTTCACAGTTGCGACAGATTCAATGGTGGTATTGTGTAAGCAATGGATAAAAATACTGACACGCACATTAAAGCAACTGTCATGGATATTCTGTTCTTTTTTTCTGTCAGGAAGAAATAGTTGACTGGCTGTCACAACTGGCGAAGGGAACAACTGAAATGAGCATAATTAAGAGCTCATAGTTACTGTGACATTGATGTCTGTCACAGCCAATGTTGTGAGGGACGATTATCTAACACTACTTCAAGGAAATGATTTCCTCCCCGTGTATACCTGCTAAGGTTACAGGCTTTAGTCAAAGGTCACATTGTGGTTAATTCATTTGTCCTTGCACCCCGGGTGTTGAGTAACAGTTACTGATATCCGAAAGTTCAATCTGCTTGTAAAAATGAATATAAAGGATGAAATGGAAGAAATTAAGGATATTTTCTCAGCTAAATAAATATGTTTTTATTAACAGACATACATGCCATATTTTTCTTCTTCACAATGCTTTATATTGATCAAATTATTTAACAGCATATACAAAAATGTTTAAAGAAAGCCTTCATCATATGGAGAAGCATCTTACAGATAAACCTGAGGCACTTTTCTAGTCCTTAGTGTAACAAACAATCTTTATCTTATTACCCCTCCGCTCTGTCTTACAACATAGGATATTTAGGAAATTTACAACCGTGTAGATTTAAAGCATCCCAATTTACCCATGAAAAGAAACCAGTGATTCCATTGTAAGACATCCACCTGTCGCTGTATGCTTCAACAGTTCCAGTAACAGCAAAAAAAAAAAAAAAAAGAGAGAGCTAGAAGTCACCCACACAGCCTGCAAAGTCCAGAAAAATACTTTTAGACCACAACTTTTTTTCTTTAAGCACAGTCACTGTCAAATTACAGAAATAACCATAGGTTGTTAGTTAGCCTGTTAAGATAGAAAAATTAATTTCAGAATTATGTTTTCACTGCAAGTTTTAAATCAGGAATTGATCATTTATTTAGAAATACATTTTTTGACAATGTCTTTTCTGTACTTCCATTAGATGGCTTCACATCTTTTACTACTTATATATTACAATAGTGAATGTCTTTATACCCTGGGGTATGTGGAATATCTCCTCAATTACAACTATATATGAAGGACAGCTCTTCTGTCATTTTTAAATTGTGGAGGTCTTGTAAAGCAACATGACTAAAAGACATACCCATTTAAATAAAGCCTTAGCCATGAAGGGTACTAGCATTCCTTAATTATACTAACAATCAAGATAAGAGTATGAGTAATAAATGTACTGCTGCATTTCAACATGTAATATCCCTGAAGAAGTCCTTGGGCAGAAGGAATCAAACGATAGGCAAATCAGAAAAATAAAATGGAGTATTTGTGGCAGGTGCCTCAAGATTTTTACATAATTCAAGTACTTCACGTTTCCAGGAAAAATACAACAGTTATGGTGAGTCTAGATCCCAGTTAGGATCAGTATGATCTGTGCTAAATTGGTTATGCCTGGGTAAACCTAAAGAGATTTTTCCGTAATGCCTGAAACAGTACCAAAAAGTTGCAAGATGGTTGTGGTGCTTACAATGTGCACTTATTGCTGTTCTATATGTGCATGTACAAATGGTATGGAAAAATAAATCCAACACACTAATACGCACTACGTTTGATCTCCTGAGTGCTGGGTGTCTTAAATATACTCCGGATCATAACACAGTGTCAGAAGTGAGACACTTTTAGCTACTAGTTAAAACAAAAAAACGCCATAAGGAAACCACCAGACATTTAGACTAGTAAAATAAACCGCACAGTAGAGCCACAGGAAGCCCCACTAATGACTTTACTGACATTTTGGCATCTTATGTACTCAGATAAGTCGGTACATAACTGTCAAAAAAAGAAAAGAATAATATTAAAAATAAAAAATTGGTTCCACTAGGCCTATTTGATTTTTTCAGCTGCCATGCACTTGTAAAGGAAAGCTTTACAAAAAAGCAGAAAATTTGAACAAAAGATGAGGTTCTGGTAAACTCCATATTTTATGCTACAGATATAAATGTTAAGCTTATGTTTAGGGCTTTCAAATATGCTGAGGGACTAACCTTAATGTCAATGCAATGACAACAAAACTTGCTAAACACTTGTGGCCTAGAAAATGTAATATATGAAGTAGAATACTTATATAAATTGGTACAGAGAAGTAGTGAGTCAATAAAAGTAACTGCAAGACATTAGCATAAACTGACAAATCACGGTGAGATTGGTGACACTAAAGAAAAGCAAGTAAGAGACAGGATCATTACAGGCATTGCAGACAATAAACGTTTTGCAAAAGATACATTCGGAATCAAGTTATACAATATTTTCTTTTGTGTAAACAAATTAAAAAAAAACTTCAGATACAAATGTGAAAAGAAAAACATGCAATCAATGAAAAAAAAGAATGGTGTAGGTCAGTATAAATTCAGAAATAAAAATAAAAATAAAACATTTAAGCAGGAAAATAATATGAGTCAGCCATGTGCATAATAAGTCAAAACAATGTTTCACCCAAAGTACAAGTGCAATAATAAAACAAAATGAAGCATTTTGCTTCTGTTTGCAAAACTAAAGTGATGGAAGTTAGCAATTGGTTAAAATAAGGAAAATGCAAACAATAAATAAATAAATAAAATAACGTATTGAGTCTGAGGAAGATATTACTGCAATGTCACTTTCTTCACATAAAAGCATCTTATAAGGTCAGCATTTAGTCAAAGCAAAATTTGGAAGAATTTGGAATCTTGATACCCTCATTGCCATGACCAAGTATAGTGCGCAAATATGAGTTTTTGATCTTTCTGTTCTTGGGCCCTTATATCACCTACTGAGGATAACCATTGTATGAAATTCCAGAAGTGAGGAAATAAGGTTATAGCTTTTGGTGAATCTAGACTTATTCATTTTGAACCAATAAAGACTTATCTAATATCCGAGTAATTATGCCCTTCTGAATGAAGAAAACGTAACAGAAGCTGTACTGCCCCAGAAACAGCCTGCAATAAGAGAAGAAGAGGAGCCCACCCTAGAAGAAGTAAGAACAGCACTAAGGAAGATGAAGTCAGGGAATGCAGGAGGCTCAGGTGAGGTCACAGCAGATAAGGTAAAGATGCTGGGTGAGATAGGGGAGAAATGGCCCCTGAGGGTACTAATAGCAGTGTGGAGAGAAAGGCATATCCCAGATGACTGGAGAATAGGCTAACTCGTGCAGTGTACAAGAACAAAGGAGGACATCTACAACTGTGGGAAGTACAGAGGCATCAAACTCCTATCACATTGCATGAAAGTTCTGGAGAGGGTAACTGATAAACTGATACGCAGAGTAGTAGAATGTAAGATGGGAGATGAGCAGTTTGGATTCAGATCAGGATGCAGCACAATTAACCCGATGTTTACATTGAGATAGATACTTGAGAAGAAGCTAAAGATGAGGAGAGAATCCAACTGGGCATTCCTAGACTTGGAGAAAGCATATGACAAGGTCCCAAGAAAGCTGATCTGAGCAGTACTGCAGTGGTTTGAAATCCCAGAAACATTGGTAGAATTAGTGCAGGCTATGTACAAGGACCCAATGACTCAAGTACGAACAGTGTTCGGCCTCACAGAGGGGCTCCCAGTGGGTGTGGGTGTACATCAGGGTTCAGCTCTGAGCCCACTGATGTTTATACTGGTGATGGACTACATTAGCAAACAGGTTGGAGGGGATGGATCAACAAAGCTGCTGTATGCAGACGATGTGGCAGTACAGGAAGACTCTGAGCTAGAACTTCAGGAAAGGATAGGAGAATGGAATGCAAATCTGAAGGCACATGGTATGAAACTAAGCACATATTAAGATAGTGGTAATGGCAGCAATTTGGGGAAATCAAAAAAAGCTGAGAATAGAGAAAGAAGGGAAGATAGTGGAACAGGTAAATAGCTTCAAGTATCTGGGAAGGGTAGTTGAGGAGAATGGTAGTCTGAATGAAGAGGTCAAAGCTAGAATCAGAGGAGCTGCAACCAACTGGCATAGAGTATCAGGTGTAGTCTATGACAGAAGAATGCCAAAGACGCTGTAAACTAAGGTGTACAAGACAGTGGTGTGACCAGTACTACTGTATGGTACAGAAACCTGGGCAGTAAAGGCAGAACAATTGAAGAAGCTAGAGGTGATGGAAATGAAGTGCCTGAGAAAGGTGGTAGGATGCACACTGTGGGACAAACGAAGAAATGAAGACATAAGAGCAGAAGCCAAAGTAGCTCCAATTGCAGAAAAGATTAAAGAGAACAGCTTACAGTGGTTTAGGCACATGTGCAGAAAAGTAGAAGACAATCTGGTGAGGAAGATTTGGGACATACAGGAAGAAGGTAAGAGGAAGTAAAGAGGTGGATGGATTGTGTGAAAGAAGATCTGCGACAGTCACTCATGAGTGTTGATGAAGGCAGCAGTGTGGCACTGAATCAAGATATTTGGCAACAGTTAACATGATACCCTAACCCCATGTAGAAAAATGGGAAAAGGAGGGCTGATGATGATGATGAATTATGCCCTTGCTGTACCATGAAATGCGTTGCTGTCCAACCTCTCTAAGTTAAAGGGTAAACTAAACAAATGCAGCCCATGAGAGTAATAAAAAGGAATACAGGGCCTATGGTCTGGTTATCTGTAGGGGTGGTAGTAACAGAATAATATGTCAAAAGTAAAAATTTGTGTTGACCTGAAATATGTAAATGTTGCACTCAAGATGTTTAACCTGCATCTCTTAAAAATATAATATTCAACCTAACTGTGGGTAAAATGTAGTTCATGTTGATGATTCGATTTGATTCTGGCAAATAATTCCTTGAAAAAAAATAACCACCTTAATTTCTATGTGTAAAGACTTTCTTTTCAGTCTTTAACTGCAAAATTTACATCAGCACCTAGGATTTTTCAACATAAAATGAGTACAATCTTCAAAGACCACAAGAACATGATGATTATAATAAATGACCATTTAGTGTTTGAGTTTGAAGTCACATAATTAAGAGGGTAAGAAGCTAAATGATGTTCTTCAAAACATTAAAGTCTGTGCTCAAGCTGTACAAAACACAGAGAAAGTGTTGTTTCTGTCTCATTTTCACACTGTGTTTGATAGTGTAGGGTATTCCCAAGGCCTGCTTCTTGCTTTTCTGTAACCTGGCACCTTTGATTGCATACTTGTCACTGGTATCATTGTCTTCCATGCTTGGCATTGTATACATGGATGGCTTCAAGGTACATTTTTACTTTTTAGATTGTGTCATCAGGCTCCTTGTGCCCATTTCCATGATTTCTCCTCTATCTGCTAGGGCATCACTTAACTTCGTCGTAGACCCAGAACCGAAACAAGCAGGGCAACACTTGTTAGGTAGTTATTCGCTAAGAGATATTATAAATCATGTCCTTTGTTTCCTGAAAACTGTTCAACTTTCTATCCATCTACACAATTTGCTAATCACAATTGCATTTTTCATTTTTGCCACCAGACTTTAGGATTATTAAGTTGAAAGGATTTAATGACATTCACAATGCTTAGATTGATGGGATGAAGCCTATCTTCCACTACCATGATCTAGTCATAGAAATGGATCTGAACTGTCTGGGATGATCTTTCTGTTGTGACTCCAGAATGATGTTTGTTAAGCAGAAGCATTACACTCCATGGGTTTAGGACCAGTTTCCAAAGTTTTGATCTCCTGTGTTGTCAGACTGACAGGCATGTAGTTTCTTTGACTGCTCCTTATTTTGCCTTTTTCGATGTGCATCTCAATGATATCCAGATGCCTGGGACTAGCTGTCCAAAGGTACAGAATTGGCACTTCTGTCAAATAGTATAAAGCCTCAGCATCATTTTTTGGAATTACAGAGGGATCTCATTTGATCTCTGCACATTGTCTTCTTTACATTCCCATGCATCCATCAATTATCTGTTCATCTGTTTACCTCCACCTCCCTTCTTACTCGGTGCAGCTTTCCAAATTATTTTTTGAGAACATTCATGCAAAAAATTCATTTGAAATTGTTGTATGGACTTTTCAATATGATACTTGTGCTCTTTTTTGAGATCATAATTTTTTTCCCTTTCATATTTTTTCCAAAGGACCTCAAAATGTCTTGTACTTTCTGAAAGATCTGATTCTAGCTGTTCCACCATGCTTCATTTTGTCTTCCTTGTTCATTTTTGCCGCATTATTTTCAAGCGGCTTCATATCAAACTATGTAGCCCTCCTTTGTCTTTCCCATATCTCCTTTCCTTTTCTGTTGCGGTTGCTCCTACAGCTCTAGTTAAACAGACACTGATGTTCTCACACCCTCAGAAAATACTATGAGTTGATACAGAAGGTCTTTCTGGAACATACACCCATTTCTCCTGTCCTGTTTGCCTTAGAGGAAGTGTGTCTTATTGCCTGTAAATGTCCTGATAGCCAGGTGTCCCTAAAATGGCAGATAGAATGTTTCAAGTTCCTCAGTCTTTTAAAGTTTTATACACTATTCCAAAAACCTGACCCAGCAGCTATAGCCTTAGTTGACTCCACTGCTGCTAAGCACTTAGTTAATTCTAATCCTACTCATTTTAACAAGGATGGGGAATTTATTGATAATAATGGAGAAAAAGTGCATACTTCTACAACTAGAATTCTAAATTATCAGGCTTATATGTTAAAGTTTGTTATGACATATTGTGGAAGTATAGAAGTATGAGGGATTTGTTATCTAGATTTTCTTCTTGTGAAGAAATAACTGCTTTAAATAACTTAGTCTTCTATTGCACAGGTCTACTCAGTGTTTGCAATTGAGTATGACTTTGTTGATACTTCTTCCAGGGCTATGGCCACTGGTACTGGTTTTAGAACGTTTCCTTGGCTGCGTTCTCAGAACCTTCAAGATGATTTAAGAAATGATATTTTAAATTCTTTCTTAGATAGAGATTTAGTGTTTGGACATTCTGCTGCAGAGGTGATAAAAAGTGTGATGAAAATGGCAAGACAGGGAATTTCTGATATTTTTCAGCCCTCCTTTTCCAAATACTCCAAGGGATTTTCTTAATCCTCATCCAGTTTTGGCAAAACAAAATAAACAGTCTCAACAGAACTTAGGTAAAGAGACAGTTAAGAAGTGGCAAGGGGTTCAAAAAAGCTTCTCAAAACCAAGGATAGTCCAAAAAGTCTGAATGACTATTCAAGAGACCTTGTGACCCCCTTCCACCCTGGCCCCTTTTCTCTTATAGAAAGTCTAAATCTCCATTTTTCTCTTTGGCAACATATTGTTTCAGAGAAATGGGTTATGAAAATCATTCATCAGGATTACAGATAGCAGTGGGAGAACATTCTTGCTTTCTAGCAGGTCAGTCCTCATTCTACTGATCAGACTCTGGTTTCCACCAGTTCTTCATCACATGCTGTCCCAATGAGTAACAGAACTAGTTCCTCCTTCAAAGGTGGAGAAGGGGTTTTATTCAAAGATGTTTCTAGTATCAAAGAAAGAAAATGCTTGAAGATCTGTTCTGGATTTTTCTTTCCTAAACCTGTTTGTGATATTGCCCATATTCAAAGTGATGTCACTTCACAACCTGTTACTTCTTCATCTTTCAAGTTTCCTGTTAACACTAGACGTAAGAGATGCTTATCATCACCTCCCTATTCAATCAGTCTTCGGGTGATTCTTCATATTTTGTGTGTCTGGATCACATTATCAGTTCTCTTCCTTACACTTTGTACTATCCACTGCACTAAAAGTATTTACAAGATATCTAGCTCAAGTTATAGCTCCTTGCAGGCTGCAGGGTATCCACATTTTACCATATTTTGATAACTTGCTTGTCTTTCGAGAGTATTTTTCAAAATGTCAAGAACCTCCCTCTTGGGTGAGAGATCTCTTACATATGCTGGTATTCCAAGAGAATATTCAAAATTTTTTTCTTTACTCCTTCACAGGGATTTTGTTTCTGGGATGGCAACTAGACACCTTGGTTAAACAGCTTTTCTTCCAGAGGAAAAAATAGATCTTTATATAGATATATTTCTAAGATTTTCCATGAAGTTTTGATTTTCCATGACGATTCAAACATCTGCTGTTATAGTAGGTTCACTTTACACAACTGCAATTTGATGCCTTTCTAGAAATAATACTTTCCTCCTCTGTTCTGTCTGCCCACTTTGGAACACTGACTTAATGTCCCATGTCCAACCTGATTCTGTGTCTCATATAGTCATTTTCCCTTCCATTTGAAATGTCCTCTTTAATGGGATCCCATGCCAGCCTTTCCATTTATTTATTTGGTTTCAAAACTATTTTTATTGCTTTACATGAAACAAACATCACATGTAGTAAAGCATTTTACCACTCAAGTAACTGTAGACATCGCAAACAGAAATAATTTCAAGAAAATACAAATTAAAAATTGAGTTCATACAGCATTTTTGAAATTGTAATGGTAAACCTAACTTTATTATGCATTTCCATTATTATCTGCTCTTTCAGCCCATACCCATGCCTTTTAAGTACTTGTTGATCCTTGACCTTTTTTTCTGAAATATTCACCATCCAGAACATTCCTTTGATATACTTCTCCTATTTCTATATTTTTCATTACTTGTCTATCCATGCAACCATCCACAAACCCTTTTTTCCCATTTTTTGCACATGAGGTCAAGGTTTCAGTCACATAAAAAATTTCAGTCTTCTAGAGCCAATGTTCACAACACTGGGTTACTGACTACATATCTCCCTGATATATTGCTGTTTCATTTTTTCTAGCTTCTATTGCATTTCAAAAATCTATTCGCTTCACGGCTTACTCTTTCTTTTCTACTGTTGTTTGGCCATATTATCCCGTCTTCCTTATTTTTGTCTAGGTCCGTTCCTCTGTATTCTTGCTATACTTGCCTTTTTATTTGTTTTTCCCCATCAAACTGCCATTCAACTTTACTTTATTCTCCTTTTCCTTTCCGCTTCCATGTTTTTACCATGCTCATCATTTGCATTAATCCTAGTTTCCTTCTCACTTTAAATGCGCAGTCACTGGAGTCTCACTTTAAAGAAACATTTTTAGTAGCACATTCCCTCTTCATTTTCCAAAGGTCTCCTGTCACTTCATCATTCCTCACCATTTCCTGCTCCTCACCCAGCTCCTTAAGCCAATAGTTAAACTGCCTGTTATTTTCCTCCATATTTTTGGCAGCATGCAGCACTTTTCAGAATGATGTCATACTTTCCAGACCCCTATACAGTGCTGATACCTGCTTTGTCTTTTATATTACGTAGTCCATGTTCCCTTATGCCTGATGATTGATTCCAACATAATCATATTATGCTCTTATGTTTAAGCATATAACCACTTCCAGTTTACTAAACTGCTGTGCTCCAAATGGCCTATTTTTTGCTTTCACTGATAGAGTTGCATGCAGTCAGCATTGACTATGTCCTTTCTAACTTATGCTCTACTCACCAGCAGCCTGATACCTTGTCCTTCACATCTGCAAAATAACTTCTCCTCATTTACCATCCTTTTTGTTTACCTTTTGACTAAGTACCAGCTGTTCACCTTCTGCCTACTTTCCATCTGTTACCCAATAATATTATCTTCTACCTGTTTCTCCTCTGCATATCTTATCCCCCTCTTATACCCCATCACCCTGCAACCATTGACTGCCCCATTTCCTGTCTACAGAGCCATATTCATGCTCATCTGTAACTATGCTCCTTGTCCATCCACTTCCTGTTTTTCTTCAACTACCTGTCCTTTGTTTTTCTACCACCATGTCTTTTCAAGTTCTTCTCTCCTTTTCCCTACCCGACTCATCTGACACTGTCATTGCCATTTTTCAAATCCTACATTGAATTGCCTCTTATTCCAGCAAACCTTACAGCCTCATACACAAAAGTAAAAGTCCATGGCCAAACACTTGTCATATAGCCACAACACCTCCCACTTCTTTACATTTTCTTAATTCTAGCCTTCCATACCCATCTTCCTCCTAATTAAAATATACTACATTTCAAGAATCATTTTCTTGATTTTTTTAAACTATTCATACTTCTAGCTGCCAGTGTAGCAGCTTCATTTACCTTTCCAGAATGGTCTGTTCCTGTCCTTTACCCACTGAGTCTCGATTCTGCCTGCTCTATTACTTGCCTTCTCTGTACAGGGATTTAAAGACAAGACATGTCTTGTTTGCTATGAGCCACTCCATGAAGTGACATCCTAATAATTAGTGCTACACAAGGATATAACACTCTCCTTTGAACACCTGACACTCATTTTTTTAGTCATGTGAGAAAATTCATGTAAATGTTACAGAATATGATTGTCTGATTATTGTATGAACAAGTAATTTGCCATTTTAGACCACTTATTCACTTTTAATGCCAGTTTAATTTCATTCTTCAGCTGTCTCTGTTTATAGTCTACTATTATGCAGCTTATGTCTGATGCAGCATTTAAAACAATATGCCCAGATGTAAATGCATGGATCATGGTAAAGTAATTGATTAGGTGGAAGATTTTAAAGCTCATAAAAGCCATGCACAGGCAGCTCACCAGGTCTGGTTGGGTCTATATTACCATGCTGAAAGACATGTTTGCTGAACATGTCTTAATCAACACAGAAATGGCGACCTGTTAAAATCCCGAATGGACGCTTCAGCAAATTGTTTCACAGGGGAAAAAAAAAATCGTTCATCCGACATTGGGGATTTGACCTTTTCTCCACTGTAGTGCAATCCCAGAGTTGGTATATTTAGTTGGGGAGAGTAGGGGGGCAAAGCACCCACTGTGTAGGATTTGAAAGTTTGTTTTTTTATGTATGGCTGAGTGATTTTTTCCCCTTGGAAAAAATTTGCTGATGCGGCCATTCTGGATTTTAACAGGGTGATATTTCCATGTCAATTAATATGTGTTCTGTGAACATGTCTTTTGACACGGTAATATAGACTCATCTGATCTTTCTTTATATCTGTACTCTGCAGTTCGATATTCTGAAACTCTCATTTTAAGTCTTTAGTTGTTTTTTTTTTTTAATTTATGAATGCAGTTTTCTTATGCTGTAACACGTACTTCCTGATGGACCATATGGCTGATATTAAAATATATGCCTACTTCAAATAAAATGTGAATGACATGATAATACCTACAGAACAATTTAGTGGGTTCCCATTGTCTATCTTGTTTCTCTAGTAAAATGCTTACATTATGTATAATATAGACAGATAAATTATTTGCCGGAATATATTAACATTAAAACAACTTTCTTTAAAAATCTTTGCTGTATCTCATCCCATTTCTTAACAACATCATAATAATAATAATAATAATAATAATAATAATAATAATAATCATAATAGTAATAATAATAACAGTGTCATTTTACCACTTGTATTTAGCTTCTAAGCTATGATTTTATAGTTTTGTTAATGCTGCTCCAGTAATATTGTTCTACATGTTAATTAAAAGTGCTCTTTGGCCTACTCATTTCCTTAATTACATACATTTTGTCACCTTGTAGCTGAAGGCATACCTTAAAACTCAGTATCTGTGACAAAATTATTTGAGGATTAAAACAGTACAATTTAATAATAATCAAGATGCTCATATATTCAGTACTAAATGAAACCTGACAGAATAATGGGTAAGTAGGAGGTGTCCGCATGTGGTATGAGGTGCTGAATACATTTTATTTACTTATTTTATTCATGATATTAGTATTCCATAATATTATTATGCAATATGTGATAAAAATAGCTTACAAATCTACTAAGTACATTAGCAAGTCATAAATCCATTTTTCTTTTACTGGTATGATGGACCAGACCCATATATGCATCAGATACCAGTAAGTCACTTAGGTATAAAAGATCATGTGACACTTTTCATTGAGATCAGGGGAGTTTCCCCAGGATCATGTGACACTTTTCATTGAGATCAGGGGAGTTTCCCCAGTATTCTAGTTGTGCTGTGTTTAGCCTTATCCATAACATTCTGGGTCTTGCAAGAAAATAGGTTGTACTTTTAGTGTGAGTAACATAGTGCACACAAGTAAATAAATAATGCTGAAAATAAACCAAAGACTAAAACATCTGAAAGGTTCTCGTTCAAGGTTTACAGTCCATGGCCAGCCAGTGCTGACTGACTGTTTTGCCATTTGTGTAAAACATTTCTGATTTTCAGAAACATACTGCTACAAAATGTTGTCAGTGGTAGTAAAACTGAGCAACTGTTCCCCAGATAGCAGCAACATACCACATTCCAGTGTAAAAATAAGTCTCCTGGGCACTAAACACTTGCAGTTTCATTGAGAAAAAGTCACAGCCTCACATTCAATTATTTTCAGTGTGTGATTCCCAGCTAAGTGTTTTTCTTACTGCATGGACTTAGATGGCAGACAAGATTATAAACTCTATGAAAGAAAATAAGAATGTAGTCAAGATAGCTAATAAATACTATATACTTCATTAACTCTCTCTTCTAACATATCTTTCTTTATATGAAGACTAAAATATAACATTTTTTTCATTTGCTTCATTGCATTGGACTGCACAGGTCTGGGAATGTGCTGATCACCCCATTGATGACTATACATTGATTCACATACACAGAAGTGGGTAATAAAATATAGAAATGGTATGATAGCCAGTGTCTTTGTTATTGGCACAGACACTGGAGTTAGCAGGGTTTATTAAATAATACTAAGCAGGTAGCGATACAACAGCGTTAGTTTGCGGATTCTAAATGCTCTCTTAATCTGAAGATACATGCAACAGTTAATATGGATTATATATCCAAAGCCAGTGAAGACTGCATTATCAATGCATGCATACACACATATGTACTGTAATGCTCCATTGATATAATCCCTAGGTAAAAATGGTAAACTGAGAGCAGAACTACCAGAGAAGAAACATGCAATGGTAAACATCTAGTCTTGCTGTCATTTATATAACATGTGTAAACATATAGCATGTGAGAGCATATAACATGTGTGAGCATATAACATGTGTAAGCATATACATAGTATTAAACCAGAGAAGTAACTATGCAGGAACTGAATATGCTTTACTTATTTTCAGCAAATTAGGGACATATAATAGGGTTTATCCCCTGCTATGAACTGAGTATAGACAAGACATTCTGAATATTACAATGCAGATTAGTTAATCAGCTAAATGTTAAATGTATACTCTATACTTCCTTGGGTTTATGCAGCATTAACATTAAGGTATGATCTATGCAGTAATGAAAATATATATTAATATCATCCAGATACTGATACATAGCCTATTCACAATATTTTAATAAGAAAATTCAAACAGAACCATACAATTTGTGCAGAGCAGTCTTTTTCACTACTCACCTTGAATCATAGTTGCTCAGATTAGACTTACTTTGAATCATCTTAATTTATTTTAGATAAATATATTGAGTATACCAAAATATGCATACCTAAAAGAATGAGCAAACTATAACATCTAGCTATTAAGAAGAGCAATCAAACGTTTAATGAAAACAGATATCTGCATATTTAAGTGACTGAAAACCAAATACTGTTCATTTCTAAGCAGTTGTATAAAGAACATATATAAACCATCCATACACCTGTCTGTGGAAATTGTATCAATAATCCTGAAACGATAAAACTAGAACATTCACATTGTCTGAATATGTTAAGTAATTCACAACATCTGGCTAGTGATTCACTAATAAATCAACAAGAAGTGTGAAATCCTTAAGCATGCTGTATGATATTTTAACAGGATCTGTGATCTAACTCCCTAGTGTAGACTGTAGCTAGAGTGACACCTGGAATTAGATTAATGCATGATGTAACCCAGTAGTTCATTACATTATGTGTTGGTAATACTCACACCACCAGGACATTAACACAGTATTAAACTACAGAGGACTCAAATCACAACCCCAGAGGTAGAAATATTAGCTGATATATACTCATCATCGGTATTGCTCTCCCTTTAAATAGTAGGGTAACCTGAAAGCACTAAATGCAAGTGTTTTACTGTGGAATACACAACCACTTGATAAACGTTGTGGGACTTGCATGAGCACGATACTTGTGCAAGTGATCTTAAACACGGCTACCATAAACACTCCCCATGTTGTATTGTGGAACATCACTTAGTATTGCCTTCTCTGATAAAGGCAGAGGGACCATTGATTTAACCCATAACCTCCATAACCAGGTCGTATAATGCTAAAGACAGACAAGCCTTTGATCGGATCTCCTCATGTAACCTTTGTGCTCACTTGTTTAAGTAGGGTAACATGTTTTCTGTTATGAAGGCAGTTTCCATATTTAAGCTAGAAGCTTAAATGATCTGGCTACTTGGCACAAAACAGGATTTATATCACTGATGGAAGTATTTAGTGTGTATGTGAAACAGCTGACTATGTGACATTGCATTGCATATCAGTTTGCACTGATGTCTTCTCTTTGTATTAGCTCTTCCCTTAATCTTGCTTTATAGTACATATCAAATCCAGGGGTTAGATGGCTTATGCCTGTAAGATGTAAAATCATGGAATTTTACTCTTCGGCCAGTGACTATATAGTAACTGATATACCTTATATAGTTTTTGTTCAAGTGATTGTATCAATTATGTAATGAGCTTTCTTACAATTTATTAGGTTCAGAGTATCTGAATTATTGACATTTACTAGTCTACTGTCCTGCCCAGATTAATTACTTATTCAGTTTTCTATATTTGCTTTCAGCCAGATGCTGCTGTCTAACATTATATATTTTCACATGCATTGTGAACTTCTGATTTTTATGATATTGTAATGTTATGGTATTTATGTATTGTTGTCAAAGTAAGTAAAATAAACAATAGAAGGCAAACATTACCATACAAGGAGTTCATATGGGAGTTGTACTATAATGTACTTTGACTAGTAATACATACCATGTCATGTCTCCCATCAAGCACTTCAGTTCTGTTTCATGATCATCTTTTGCAGAATCAGAGACACTGAAAACCATACAATAAGTATTTTGCAACAATAATGTGCAGCAAAATCTAACAATGCCTGCCACCACTGTTTTTTTCTATTACCAAAGATTGTACAATATAGATCAGATCATCAGACAAACACGTAAACAAAAGTGGCTACTAATTTTCATTTGGTATCTTTTACATTTAGAAAAAGGAATCTGGATCACACTGATATTAGTAAGGTGCTCATTTGTAAGTAATTACCTACATGCCTACTCCAGACATCCAAACATAATTAGCAACATAATTAACACATATATGTGAAAGATGGAAAAATCGTAGCCCTTAAGCTTCAGAATGGTAGGCATTCAAGCCTTAGAATAATATAACCAATGAATGCATTCCTTCTTTCAGTTTTCACAAATATAATACCTAAAATATCTGAAACAATTTGATTTCAGTCCAGAAAGAATAATTGCATTCTTAACTTTTAAAAAATATCTAATTTTTATTCTAAGGACCTCGGTCGAAGCCACTAGTATATCAGATATAATACTGCTGCTTACATAAATAACATTATTTTCTGTCCTAGTAATTTAGTAGAACCCGACAGCAAAATAACATACAAAGAGTTATAGAGCTTTTTTATACTTTAAATTATGGGGGGAAGGGGTAATTGAACACCTATAAACCATGTAACTCTGAGACAGGTCCAATGAAAACAGTCCTCACCAAAGTACTGAACCCAGACTGGATTGTAAACAACCATTTATACATTCGCAATTACAAAATACAGTCACATTTTGAAAAGCACAGCCATGCTGAGACAGCAAGGGAAAAGCACTTTATTGTTTCCATGTAGAACCATGTTTCATGTAAATCCACTCCACTTTGCCTGAATCCTTATCACTACACTTACTAAAGCATATTCCCCCAATAACAAAGCTTAATTAATGCTGCTAGCAAAATAGCTTTTCAACATGAACTTTAGCAAGCAGGTGTATTAGTTACTTTCCTTTGTTAAACAGTCTGGTTTTGACAGTGCAGATGCTGCAAAAAAGCAAAGCAGGGATTGCAAGTTATTTTACTCACACATCACATTGAGGTAAATGTTACCAGAAGCCAGCACAACTTTTTCACGGGTCATTCTGTCATAAATCCCCACATGGCATTCGTAAGGTCCATTGTCAGAAATGTGTACTTCAGGCAGTCTGAAAATAAAACAATAACATTGCTTTAGAGCATTTCAGACTTAATTGTACTAAATAATATAGACTGTGAAAACTAAACTAAGAAATATTAACTCAGTGAACCGTTTATTATGGCACTCAGATTTCTGCTTCAGTGCCTGAGGCCTTGAGTGCACTGCACAAATACTAGTAGATGCCTGACTTACCTATGAACTATTAAATAGCAATTTCTCTATGACTGCTACTTTGGTAACAGATATTTAAAATCTCACCTCATTCTGATTACATGAGGTGTCCCTGATGGAGCTGTGCAAATATCATAATTAGGTTGGAAGAATAAACAGATGAAAATTAGTATCATGGTCTGTATCTCCAGTGTAGTACATCGGACACAAAAACATACAATTAGAACGCAACTATGGTGGATTCAGTACAACAACATTGGAGGCAGCGGGAGGAAGGACCATTGAACCCAACAACGTGTCAGTTTTGCTGAACTTCCTTTGCAAAATATGCTGAGGTCATTGTGTTTCTTGTATACCCTCTAATAAGATGTTATTAACATAGAAGGCAAGTCCATCATATTAGCTATGCTGAAATGTATTTTAGCTAAGAATTATTGCAAGGAAATGTAAGAATGTAACACAGAAACCTTGGAAAGAAGTAAGAGAGACAAATGAGGAAAATCTGTCACTAGAATATTTTGCGAATAGATAGTAGGTTTTACTTATCATTAAGGGTTTATTTTTAAAACAGTTCTTTAAACAAACAGAGTTATATTTTAATGCAAACAGAAAATATTGCTTCCAGACTGGGTTTGCTTAACCTGGAAAACAAGCATCAGATAGTGCCCACCTGTTCCTATATAACACCTCTCATGTTGCATAGTTTTCTAGATTTCCAAACACAAAATCAGACAAAGCATCTCTGCAGAGGAAAGGTGAACAGTGACATTAAGGCAAATATTAATATATAGTACCTTGGAAATGTTAAAGTTATATTTAAATGCAACACATGCACGACTTGCTCTCCTAATTGTGATATATGTTTGTCAGTTAGTAC
Organism: Protopterus annectens; assembly: GCF_019279795.1. NCBI lineage: Eukaryota > Metazoa > Chordata > Ceratodontiformes > Protopteridae > Protopterus > Protopterus annectens. The sequence goes on from NC_056728.1 coordinate 1,870,705,992, forward strand.
AGAGGTTAATGTTGCAAGCTCAAGTTCCTGTGGTGCAGGGTTTAATTCCCTCAGCCCTCCTTTATTGTGTCAATTTTCAGGAAGTGACTTCACCAGATATTGCTCTGTGTGTCTACGGGGCTTGCCTGGTTAACAAATAGGATGATTATTACATATTATGTGCACTGTCACACAAATTCATCATATTCTGTACAGATCTGTAATAGATAGACAGGTTTTAAAATTTCATTATATGCATTATTTTGAAGTTTGTACTCTATGTGTTTTATAATACAGGAAACTTTCCTTAGTATGCCACAACTGATCTTGAGCAGTGAAATTACTCTGTAGTTTGCTATAAAGGAAGCCCATGGTTCCATGATACTGTCACATCAACAAATAGAACAAAGTCAGTTTATCATATGATAATGCCCACCTCGCTTTTAATTAAATTAACCACATTATCTGACTAACCAGCTAGATGACCGTGTGCAATTTTCATATGCAAGAAGTAGAAATATAGATGTAATATGCACCATACAGATGCATCATGGGAAGTGTTTGGGTGTTGTGAGGGCAGATTTCTAACAGTCCCATACACGTTGCATACTACCTAGTGGTTTATAGAAGACTGGATTTTCCTCTTCACAAACCTTTGTGAGAGACGGCCAGGATGGAGAATTTATCACTACAGATGTGCAGTCTGTGGTACGCAGTACCTCAGGTTTGTAGACAATGTTAGAGAAGGCATCCATGGTGTTATGTCTGACTTGTAGTCTGGTATGAAATGATCTCTGCTCCTCTACATATAACAGCATTATATTGAGGAACACATTCTGTATTCTGGACATAGAAGCCTGTGAAATGGTCAGTACATTCCAACTGATCTCTGAAAAATCCCTATAGGAAGAATGGCGAGACCCACACATACCTATTCCTCTTCAGACACTGGAAGGGCATGCATTGATTTTAATTCCATTTGTGAATGACATATCAACCATAAACCGTAGAATATCCTGATCGACTCTAAAGTCATGATTAATCTCTTGATAACTGAAGCTATGGTAAATCTTCTGCTTACAGTGCCACTGACAGTGGTACTGTGGGGTATGTCATGCAAATTGTTCGGAATTGCCAGAACTAAGGATTACAGTTTGAGGATCTCAGAAGATCACAGCGATTGTAAGTATTCCTATTATGTACCATCAATATGTACAGGTCTTGGTGTGCTTTAACCCTTTAGAGTCTGGTGAGCTGAGCAATTTCCTGTTTATATGTCTATGAACAGTGACTGCATTCATCTTACTTACATAGGAATGTCATCAGGATGTCATTTTATCACCACTTGTCATTTGCATGCCATTACTCCTCATTTGCATATATCGTCTTTAATTATCTGGGCTCACTGACTGCAATGCAACATGGGTTTATAAACTGCTGCTAGCCTGTGCCAATCTGCTTGGGGGTCAGTGATGGGCCAAGTGTTCACATCTTACTACACAGTCTGTCTATGACCCCAACTCCATGAAGATGTTTTAGAAATATATGAAGCAAATGATGAGTGATTATCCATTTATTGTATGTCTTTAATGTATTTGGCAGTATTAAGATGACTTCTGTGCATCACTTTTTTGTGTGCTACTCCCATTTATTTCTGTTCACCACCAGTTCACATTTGGTTTAGTAAAATGATACAGAAAACATTGAGAACTGTGTGACACAATTTGGAATGTCACCTCACAATTTTTGTAGTTGAAGTAGTTAACTAATGTATTTGCTTTTCAGTTTAAAATTTTGACAAACTGCACTTTCAAGTTGTAATGCCATACTCTGTGACACATTTCTCCAACCACCCTAATTTTATCTGAGTTTTTTATTTACAAAACAGAAAGATTACATGAAATTAAAGAGGGATGTAGCAATGCAGGTGCTCTTGTAAAAATGTAAAAGAATGTAAAAACATTTATAACACATAAGAGGGGTGCATCAATTATATACTGCTGGAAGGCACAATTGTCATTTAAGATTAAAAAGTGTCTATGGCCACTTTCCTAACTCTTTCTTCTCAGTTTGCCAACCATATATCATCGCTTGATAATATTTAGAGGATATAAAATCTTGTCATTGTCATCAGTCTTAGGTGCTGTAAACAGGAACCTGCACTGTAAGTGGCTTTTCCTGAATACCGAAATTGATGTCCAGAACTCTTCTTAATTTTACCAAGAAAACATCTTTTCTTATATTTAGTGTGGAAGGGGTAACTATCCCCTCTAGTGCCATCAGTCAAGTTATTGCTCTGAGTCTGTATAGTACTTTCCTCATAACTGACATAATTTCTGTAAGGAACTTTCACCTGAGGTATCCAGTATATATAACACTTGTGATCTGATGCATGCAAACGTATACACGCTCAGTGAAGTGGTCTCAGAATGTACTCCCTTCTCAAAAGAAAAAAGAAATAAGCTATCAAAGGATACGTATGCAGTAACCATGCTGAGGATGCAGTGGCTTGCCCCCAGCAAAACCACTTTTTTACTAATTTATGATTGAGTGATCATATTAGAAATTATAACTTGTCATATATATATGTATTTACATACGTGTGTGTGTGTGTGTGTGTGTGTGTGTGTGTGTGTGTGTGTGTGTTTGTGTAAGTGTATGTGGGTATAAAAAAATCACAGGCTGACAAAGTGAGGGAGAGGAGTTAATTTACATGGATCAAAAAATCTGAAGCTGACAAGAGAAGGCAAGAAGTGGGATTGCTTACCTGATATATGATAAATAATCAAAGCATGATACCAGGAAGAAGTTTCCTTGTCCTTTACTCGAAAGACTCACCCAGATTCTGCTACAGTTTGCTGTGAGGGAAAGGTTAGTTTGCTTTTTATTTGTCGTGTTTTGTATTACTTTATTGCTTTTTTCTATTTTGTATACTGTGATTTGTTTTCTTTCCACTGTGTTTTATTTGTATTCTGCTTTTAACTGCATACTAAAACTTGAAAAGAGGCACACAACTCTGTCTCTTGCGAGTCAGACAGAAATTTTTCTCACCCTCCCACATGGTTACTGTTGTGTTTTTAAACACCATTGTATTTCTGGTTGCCTTCCTCTTATGCTAATTTGACCATATATCTCATCTCCTCTCTGCTTTTATTGGCTGGTGTGAGTAAGTACAAAATTATCATTTTGAGAAATCACTCCACTTCAATTATTTAAATTTATTGGCCATCCTACTGTATTCCATAGTACCGGAATACAAAAGTGACCACCCCCTTGCAGTCTATCTTGCCATTTTAAAAATAGTGACTCACCACTAAAACTTAACTTTTAGACAGGTAAAACTTAAGTTACCTGCTTTCACTTCTAACTCCTCTAGTGCACACTGTAGTGTTTAGCATAAACCATTTTTTTTCATTTTACCTTTAAGCATCTATTGCAAGACCAACAGTTATTCGTAGAGCCCACATTCGTCCTCTCAGTAGTCATTTTGGGATTAGTACTTCTGTTTTCTCTTGGTGAGTGAAGGAGTGCAGTTACATTATTTCCTGGAGACTGCTCATCACCAGAAAGCTTAATAACTGCTTTATAGGTGACATCTTAGAATCTGTGCTCATATTCTGATCCTAGTGAGAGTAAGATTGGTCTGATTGCTATTCGAGGCATTTACCAGAAAAGTTTACAAGCCTGCAGACCCTTGCATCATCTGGGACAAGAACACAGAAAACACAAATATATCAAACATCCAACAATTATTACAGAAGATTGTAACACAGTAAATGATGTGCACAATATCGCTTCATACCAGTTGTCTGATATACAAAATAAAGTGCTAAACAAGGGTTTAAACTTCGTACCGACTTTTGTTGTACCTGAACATGTTTTGGTCTATGAAGTAAATGATTTTTGTAGATTACTTAACCTCAAAATATTTTTTTCAGACACAACCAACACTCAAAGAGCTATTGGTTTCCAATTTGGTAAATCAAATTTTCAACCTCCTATGGACCGACGTGTGGCTATTTTCAAGGAATGTGTTTTGAAAGATTTACACTTTTCTCATGAATATCATTTGATGAGATACAATTTGACCAAAGATGAACAAAATGCCCTACATGATCTAAGTCCTAATCTTGACATAGTCATTTTACCAGCTGATAAGGGAGGTGGCATCATGGTTATAGACTGGGATTTGTATCAGGCTGAGGCTGACAAACAACTGTCCGACCGTTGTTTTTACATACCTATGGTTGTTGACCCTACTCCCAATTTTAAGAAAGAAATTGATTCTTTTTTAGACCTAGCCACTGAGGAAGGCATTATAAACGACAAGATTTGCAAACAGCTGAAAGTATCAGATCCCATCCCTCAATACTTATATTTACTTCCTAAAATACATAAAAATTCCAACTGTCCTCCGGGATGACCGATTGTGTCTAGGAGGGGATCCTTGACTGAACCTTTATCTGCCTTCCTCACTGAGTATTTACAATCTTTACTATCCATGGTTAGGTCTAGATTAAAAGACACCCCTCAATTTCTTAATATAATTCAAGATGCACAATTGGAACCTGAATGGTACTTATGCACGCTCTATGCCACCTCTCTTTACACAAGTATACCACATTGGGCGGGACTAGAGGCCATTTAATATTGGCTAGAAAAATCCAAACTTTACTCCCCTGGTTTCAATACACTTCTTTTATATTTAACCAAACATGTACTAACCAAGAATGTCTTTCAATTTCAAGGTCAGACATACTAGCAGGTCCGTGGCACAGCAATGAGAGCATCTTTTGCTCCCATTTATGCTGATTTGTTTATGGGATATCTGGAGGAACAACTTATATATGATGACAGCCACAATCATTTTCTCGATCAGTTGGATATTTGGAGACGCTATCTGGATGATTGTTGGATGGTGTGGCGGGGTGATCAAGCATATGTGCAGGAATTTATTGAATATCTTAATGAGAATAAATGGGGGATTCAGTTTACTCTGCACATTGAATATCAGGAAATTATTTTTCTGGATGTCATTATTACCAGACAGCATGATCATACCTTGGAGACCAAGGTACATAGAAAATTTCCAGAATATAACACCTTTTTACATGCTTCCAGCTATCATCCCCCGCCACATCATAAACAACATCCCAAAATCACAATATCTACATACCAAACATATCTGTTCCTCTGAACAAAATTTTCAAATATGCCAACATGACCTAACCAATAGATTGCTTACCAGGGGTATCGTAAAGATTGTATTTCTCATACCATTACTGAGGTAGAATAGAAAGATCTCACCTTTTAGTATACCAACAAAGGAATAGTCATGTTAATATACAAAAATCACAGCCCATTAGACTAGTAACCACTTTTGGAGCAAACACTCATAAGTTTAGAAGCATCATTAACAACCATTGGGACATTTTGCTAGCTCATGACCAATTGAATGAAATTCTTGGCCTTCGATGCTCATTTTCATACAGAAGAGGTAGAACAATAAATTCGTATCTAATGCACTATAAACACCATTACCCACTGGTTACTTTGCAAAAAACTTTATTCGGGGACACATTAATTGGTTGTGTCCCATATGGTCATTGCAGTGCTTGTCCACATAAATTTCAAACATAGGAGTTTACCAGTTGCAACACTTCTAAGCTTTACCAAATTAGGTGTTTTGGAAATTGTAGTAGCAACTGGATTATTTATTTAGTTACTGGTAACTGCTCTGCATTTTATGTTGGACAAACATCCAGACCCTTTAGACATCGCATCAGTGAACATCTAAGTGAAATTAGAACCAAAAGAATTTCAAATGCTCTGTATAAACACACTTTAACACACCAAAATGCTAAGTTTATGTTTACCATTATAGATAAAATTCAAATGAATAGAACATCCAAAGCTGGCTGTCATAATATATTAAATAAGAAAGAATCCTCTTGGATAATCAGGCTTGGTGCCTTATTTAAACCAGGTCTGAATGAGTTAAATTAAATACAGCTTTGAATGATTAGGTATTTTGCTTAAACAATGATTAAACATTCTAATTAGTTCATTTAGCTGATTATGCCAATTCAAGTATACATATATAAGCAAGCATCAGGGTTTTGCTCTATTCTGTTTCTCTTTTGCACTGAAGAAGGCTTGAACTTTCAGTCGTAACCGGTTTGCTGTGGATTTTTTATTTTTTAGAACTTGCCACAATGAAACTTTGGAACCTTCATCTTCTTTTGTGCTGGATTTCTTCGTTTTGGACTTCACAAGTTTTTGGTTTAATCCGTACACTTGGTCTACCCTGCTTATTTTTGGTTTAGACTAATCATCTGGGACAAGACCATGGATCACCAAATAGGCTGTGGCCTGTTTCCATTCTTGGGATTGGTGTTAAAAACTGGCTAGTTTTAGGTAGAACTAGCCAGATTTTTAGTTTCAGCACTCAAAACTGTTTCCTTGTGCTCAGTACTTGCTCAGAACTTGTTGTAAGCATTAAACAAACTACAAATGACTACAGCACTTGACTTTCCTCACTCGTCAAGAGAAAAACAGTTTTTAGTATTCATATTAATCAGCACCTATCCAGGCATGTCCATGGGTCAGATCCCAGTGTTTTCTCCTGTCCACCTGATGAATCTGGGCATCTTGGGACAATGTACCAACTGCCTCATGTACACTGACAACCCTCTCCTCCTAACACCCAACACTACAACCTGTGAGAGATGCACTTCTATAGCCAAACTGGAAGCCAAGCTCACACCAGCCAAGATTGGACTAGACAGTCAGAGGAGAAGGTTAACACCTGTACCACACCACACTCAACACATAGTCCTTCAAAACCCACACATAGAAACACAAAGCACACACCCACATTCACAGAGGCTCTCAATAAAGATCTGCCCAAGCAACAGAGGCCTCCCAAGCTGAAACGCAGACAACCCCCCCCCCCAACACTACCCAAATGACACATAGCCCACAAAATCAGCATGCCACTCAACCTCAGCCCATAATGCAAAACAACATACCCAACACACTAGTCATAGGTGACTCTATAGTCAGGTACACTGATGTCCCGCACACCAGGCTAAACAAGGAGAAAGTTACTGTCAGCTGCCTGTCAGGTGCCAGGATCCACCACATAATGCACGCACTCAGGTCACTCCACAACAAGTACAAATATGACTCTGTCATTGTCCATGTTGGTGTGAATGACCCGAGATGTACCTCCTTGGACTTCATGAAAAGAGACATGGAGGAGCTCTCGGATCTTGTAGCCCAGGCAGGTATGACCCTAGACCTGAGTAGCATCCTGCCAATGCCCAGAATTATACCACAGTACAAGGACAAAATGATTGACTTCAACAATTGGCTAAGCTTCTTGTGTCATTCTAACGGGATCCAGTATCTGTCTGCCTGGGAAGACATAGTCGACAGAACACAATGCTTTGCCAGAGATGGCCTGCACCTGTCGCCTATGGGATTCCAGATACTGGCTAAGGCTCTTGCCAGCCCTATAGTTCTTTTTTTAGGCAAGGTTCAAATGCTAAATTCACCACTGTAACAGGTACAAGCAAGCAAACTCTGAGGGTAATGCTACTCAATGCTAGAAGTCTAAACCTCAAAATGCACTCATTCAAGGCACTCCTTAAAATGGAGAACATCAACATATGTGCAGTGACAGAGACTTGGTTCAAGGCTGCATAATTATACCATGCTATAATTCATACCACACCTTTCGGCCACTTAACCTGGACTGAAACACTAAAGGCGGAGGCGTGTCCATATTCATTAAGGATATCCACACCTCCAGGCTAGTTGCTCAACATAATGCATCCGAAATTATCCAAGTGCAACTAACACTGGGCAAGACTGCAATCCAGGTTCTAGCTTGTTACAGATCTCCCACCATGCCTCAGGATTCCCACTCTTCATTTCTTAAGATACTGGAAAATATTAAGGTACAACCCAATACCTTAATTATGGGCAATTTCAACTACCCCACCATCAACTGGGAAAACAACTCATGTACCAACTCATTCACTCAACATTTTTTGAAATTCATAAATTCCAACGCCTTGGATCAGGTTGTCCACACCCCCACCAGGGGCAGCAATATCCTGGACCTGGTCATTACCAACATGGGTGACCGATGTTCCATGCTAGAGGTCACTTCCTTGCTGGTCAGATCTGACCACAAGCTAATCACCCTAGACATCCATATCCCACCCCACCCTCCATTAAGGAAACAAATGTCAAAAACTACTCCAAAGCCAACTTCATGCTTCTTAAGACAGAAGTGGTAAACTTCACGACACCCATGCAGACGGAAGATAGAGGTACAACTGCTGAATCTTACACAAATGCACTGTATAAGCACATACACTAGTGCATGGATCATGCCATCCCCAACAAAACCAAGATGCTATCCTCCAAAAAAAGGAAGACAATCTGGTGGCCCCCTGCCATAAACAAAGTTATAACAGAAGGAAGAAGGTGTTGCAAAAAAAGAGTAAAATCCCAAGATTGGAGGAACTCCCTGGTCAGCCTCAGCAAGAAGCTGAGATCCCTCATAAAATCCTCCAAAGCCAATTATGAAATAAAATCGCCACTGATTCCAAAGACAACCACAAAGCATTCTACAGCTATGTCAAGAATCTCAATGGCAACACTCAGATCTGCTCTGAGCTACAGCACAATGGCACTAAATATACAGAACCAACCGATATTGCCAACATCCTATCAAATAGGTTCAGTGCTAACTTTACCCCCCTCTCACCCTCCAAAGGGCCCATCTATATACCAGAAGAATGCAAAGCCGCTGTAATCATGGATGAACAAGTAAAGACCGCACTCTCCAAAGCAAGAACACAGCGTCCATGGGACCAGACAACATCCCAGTCTGCGTACTGCACGAACTACAGAATGAACTGGCACCCCACCTAAGTACCATGTTCAATCGTAGCCTCACCTCAGGCTACTGAATGGTGCACAGCGATGGCTATCCCACTCCATAAAGGGGGGTGCCACCATGGACCCTGGAAACTACTGCCCCATTAGCCTGATGAGCCTGGTCTGCAAGACCATGGAACGTATCATCTTGGATCTTATAAACAAAAACATAGGTAACCTCCAAACCCTGGACTCCACTCAGTTTGAATTTGTAAAAGGTAGATCATGTCTACTAAACCTAATTGACTTCTTTGAAGCAGTCACTAGAGACGTAGATGAGGGCATGGTAGTGCACACAGCCTATCTTGACCTCGCCAAGGCTTTCGATACCATCCCCCACTCTGGAATTATAGATAAACTCACTAAACTGGGCATAAATCCCTATGTCACAAGATGGGTGGCCAACTTGGTCACTGACAGAGCCCACACAGTAAAATTAGCTGACTCCAGGTCTGACTTCAGACCAGTGACGAGTGGAGTACCACAGGGTTCGGTCCTGGGTCCGCTCCAGTTCAGCATCTACTTCTCTGAAGTGCAGGCCAACACAGGACTGTGGCTAACAAAGTTCACAGATGACTGCAAACTGGGAGCCATAATAGAATCACCTAATGATGTAGACATTCTACAAAAGGGTCTCACAGAGGCAAATGCTTGATGTTAAAGTCATGGCCTCAAGCTCAATGTCAAGAAGTGCATTGTCATACCCTTTGGGAAAAACTCAGTACCCATGACCTACCACATAGGCGGTAGCTCACTAAACACTGAAAGTGTGATAAGAGACCTTGGGACACAGGTGGACAGTAGTCTCTCTTTTGATAACCACATTGCCACAGTAGTCAGGAAATCCTTCTACATGGCACACCTCATCACAAAAGGGTTCTCTTCTAGAAAAAAGGATGTCATTGTTCCTCTCTACTCATCTCTCATCAGACCCATTATAGAGTACAATTCCCCATTTGGCATGTATCTCACAAGACACCTACAACAATTGGAAAGGCCACAGAAATACCTCTCTAAGAGGATTACCAGCCTCTAACAGATGCCATATGCAGACCGTCTCAAAAAACTCCAGCTGTACTCTGTCGCATATCACCTACTCAAAGGCAATCTCTGCCTAACATACAAAGCTATGTCAAATCCAGAGCTGTTGGACATGCTACACCTAAAGAAATCCCAGTCTCTTCAAACCACACACTCCAGGGATCTAAACCTTGTCACCACAATAAATAGAACATGCTGGAGGGATAGAGTCCTGTCCCAGAGACTTCCCATACTCTGGAACAAACCACCCATTCATAACAAGCAAAGCTCCTCAGTGGCTATCTTTAAGAAAAACCTTGACGGCTGGATGGAAAATAGAAAATTCACTCCGGGGATCACTTCTGCAGCACTGCTTGACAGGGGCACAAGAAAATAACTTTCTTGGGTGGCAAAAGCCAGGGAAACATTTTGGCTAGGCTTATATAGGCCCCAGGGCCAATAGCCTAGTACCTACCTATGAACCTATGAACCTATATGCACTAAGCAATCATGACATTACATGGGAGGTTGATGAGAACAGAAAAAAGTACCAAAACAAATGGTGGCCAATAATACGGAGATGTGGAGAGAGGCTAAACTGCATGTATTACATTCTCAAATGGTAAAAAATGAGAGTATGTGTCATTTATTTATTTATTTTTATTTTATTTTACATTTGTTGGCCGGGATAGTCCGAATGAATACATGTCCAGTTTCAGCGGAGGCCCCGGGAGAAAAGCTTGACACTGTAAAAGATCCGCACAGTAACGTGACATATACAATACAACAGACAGACAGTTATAGAATACACGAGGCACACTGTTTATACACATTTTTAAATAAGAATGTACACTACCACTGTGCGACAATAGGATAGAAGATAGAAGATAGAGTTAAGAAATTCTACATTAGAATATTTATTATGCATGATGCAATTGTGGCAAAGCTCTTGAGAACTTTTGTTGTTGTCTTATTACTTGTATTATGCAATAAATTGGTGCATAATTTTTTACTCAGCATATTGCAATAAGATGATAAGAGGCAACGTTTTGTGTGTGTGTGTGTGTGTGTGTGTGTGTGTGTGTGTGTGTGTGTGTGTGTGTGTGTGTGTGTGTGTTTGTATGTGTGTGCGTGTGCATGTGAAAGATAAGAGAGGGACACCTTGAAAAATACCTACCAGAGACAGGTAATGACATCTGCAGTGCTGGTGAAATAGTTTGTTTTATGACCATCCTCCATGGTCAGGGAATTGCAGCTGGATACAAAAAGGTAGAGTTTAAATGGCACAGGCATAGCAGTGTACTAACAGTTAGTATAGTATATCCTGGGCAGAATCTCATGCCTTCTTTTTGACATCATAGCTAAAATCTCATTTATTTTTGAGAGCACTGTCTACCAGGCTGTCAGATGATCCAGGCCATGAGTTGCTGGCTACCCAAACTGAAAAGGGATTCTAAGTAATTCCTAGTCAAAGCATGCAGTAAATGATTATATGTAAATCAAGGTTATGATGGAGCCTTGCAGGAACCAGCTGTTCCTTTTTTTTTTTCTGAGTGCTGAGCTTACTACATGAATGAGTACGGAATGGCCAGAATTTCTGTTTCTGTATTATACAAACGTAATGTGAGGCAGCTGGCACTGGTTTAAGCTTATCAGCCATCCGAGTATTTTAATAATGTAATTATTTGTCTTTTAGAGAACAAACTAGTTGTCAAATTGTTATAGCACTGTTAAGTCTTAAAGTTCATCACACTGTTAGCTCCAAAATGGATTCCAATTATTGAGGCAACCGTACATCTCAACTGTATTGATTTTTGCACAATGTTCAGATTTTTGTCTCATATTTTTGATCTGTTTTTCATAAAAGTATGGTTTTCTAACAAATTAGTGGCAAATCATTAAAGATTGAAGTGAGAAAATAATGACAGACATTTGAGTTTCAGACTCCATACCATTCAGAAAATCCATGCTAATGCAAAACCAGTTATTCTAGCAACTTTCTAAATTTGTAGGAGCAATATTTAAATCTGTCCCTATTTTTGGGCCTTTGTGCCCCTTTTATTTATGACTTTGTCCAGATTTCTTGCTCTAAGAGGTTCAGAGGTATGGAGGCAACCATTTCTTGTTTAGTAGCTCAGCCAGTAAAGTAGCTGGCTGTGGAAGGAGAAGGATTGCAAATCTTTATCTATTCCAATTTTTCTAAGTGTGTGGGGTGGTGGAATGTGTTCTTGGAGGGGATCATTCTACCATGGTATTTTGTGGAGATCAGAGTACCAGCAAATGCATCTGTTTACAAGGGGTCAGCATTTCAAGTTAGTACGGCACTTGCAAACCTAAGTGACTACATCATGTTATCAGATGCATGCCAGCTGATGAAAAGTAACTGGGCATGCATAGGGAAAACAATGGGGTTAAAAGAAAACCTCACTGAAGGATGCTTTGAAAATGACATTTCTACAGTATAGATATGGCCAAGACTTACATAGCTGGCAGGCTTTGAGGACAAAATAAATATTTATCATAATACTCTGGCTGATGTAGTTTATGAATTGTGATGTACATTTCTTATTGCAGCTAGAAAGCTTAATTGACAGAATTCTGCATAATTTCATCTGCTTCTATTTTTATTCCCACAAATATCTGTATTTAGAAGTCAACAGAATGGCACGCTGAAGCTGAAATAATCACTGCACATGAGGCCTATAATCACCTACTGTCCTTTCAAGTACTAAGCCTTGCAACTGTATGCACAAAGTGCGCTCCTCAAGGCACGAACTCTCAAGGATTAAATACCGTCACCATTTTCAGTAGTACATGATGAATGACAGACAAAAGGGCCTCTCTTACTTTCCCTTTCAGAATGTTTTAAATATCTAAGTACATTATCATAAGTGTTTCATTTATTGCATTTTCCATCCGATTATCTTTCAGTTTGGCAACATTCCTTCATCCATTTAGTTTATGCATACATAATAAACTAAGCATGCACATATCACAAACAAATAAAGGATGCACACAGCACTGTAGTTTATTTTGGGGTTCACCCCAAATTGATAACACTGCTAAGTGAAATCGAAAGCACTTAAAGCTCTGCTGAATGAATACTTGATATTGGCAAAACAATGCCCTGCGAATAACGAAAATGTACGGTATGAGAAACAATGAGAAGGGGAGCGAATATCGTGCTGTTATAGGTTTCTGGATCAAAAATGACAGCTTAAAAAACGGAATCACTATAACCATCTGCTACTTCATTACGCATATTAGAATTAAAAGCGAAACATTGTATTGGTAAGAAGTTCGAGACATGGAATCAGATTCTGAAAGAGTTGCTCTTGGTTTATGTCTGCCCAGATTCAAGAAGACCTACAGTCAGAGTAATTGACTTACTTCGGTGAAAGGCCTATCTATAAACAGGATTAAACTTGGGGCCAGATTCCAAAAGACCTGCTCTTAGACTGCTGTCAATGGAAGTGGTGACTTACACTTAGCGCAAGTCTTTTGTAATCAGGGGCACAATGTAAGATATTTTGACATATTTTCATTTATGCCACTTAAGCAACATGTTTCTAGGGCTTAACATGTGCATCAGTCTCTGTTTCTTGCAGGTTTAGCACAAAAAAATACATTCAAGAGAAAATAATGGAGTGTACACATTGCTGTCAGTTAAATATAACTGGCCTTTAAGAAATTAGAATGCTTTACTGAATGTCGTGTATGCTTAGCTAATTAACTGGTATAAATCCTGCTTGTTTTACACATTCATTGTTCCTTGGTTACTATTTTCCCATTTATGTTAGTGTGCATTTTCTTTTTTTTGTACAATTATCTGTGCTATAATTATATTTATGACTTTGTATTAACTCCAGTACGCTCCTCTAAATGCATATGGCTTCAATGGCTGTTTCTATTTTCCTTTAGCTAATTGCTTCTGATACTGCGATGGCTGGGGAGCAAAAACTGTTGCTGACCTTGCATTCTAATTACTGCAACAAAATGTGGTAAATTACTTAGTCATGCAGAATAATGCAGTATCATAACTATTAAATCCTTCAGTCATAGAAATTGGAATTATGTAAAACCAGCAAAATTCTCTGCAGAAATACACTTTGGATTGTTCTGAGTTGTATCAGCGTAGATGCACTCCATACTTTCTTTTCTAAACACATCTGTCATAGCATTACCATCATGTTTCAGCATCAGTTTGGAAAGTAAATATCATTGTTATCTAAAATCAAAGTCAGCTTCCACTAACACTATGCAAAATCAAAAATGTGTAATTAAACAAACATGTATGGCAGGTAGAAGTAAATTATTCACAAACTTTGACAATGAATTCCTTGTCATTGAAAACAATATTTGCAAGCTAGCGTTCTCAGACTACATTTAAAAACGTGTATTGTAAAAAGTACAGCTTCCACCTGTCATACAAGTGGTTTTACCCCTAGCATGGCCCACTTAAAATTACAATTCCATGTCACGATATTCAGAGTAAAGGGGATTTGCCCCCCCCCCCAACATCAGCAGGAATCACTGTCATAATAGTTTACTCGGTTGTGATCTCACAACTGCCTCTCATTAAAAGTTATGTTTCCAGCATGAGGGCTTATTACTCAGCTCCAGAGTTGACTACCAAGCAAAAAATGAAATGCATTTTTTTTGGGGAGGGCAGTATCAAACCATTGTCTCATCTTCCTGCTGCATTCAAGTGACTAGTTAATTTCTCTATCAAGGTGAGAGCTCTCAAGACCATTCATTAACCAGTGGAGACAACAGTCAGGTGTTAGAGAGTCGGCCAGTCTGTAGATCTTGCAGACTGTCCTACCCACACCTTCGCAGCAACCTATAAATGTTGCTATTGAGACAAGCACTATCACCCATCCAAGCGATACACCACTTGCAAAATGGGCACATTAGGATCTCCATGTTGCAAATGCCCCACCGCCATTCTATTGTGTTCTGGTCTTGTGCTACTAGGTGGAGACAGAGGAAGGCAGAAGGAGGGAGACAGAGTTAGTGGATGTGATAAAGACTGGATGGCCCTATTCTTGTTGGACTCTGTTTCTGTTCCTGTGGTAGCTTCGAATGGTTGGATTAAAATCTTTAATACTGAACTTGGAGTTTGTCTATATTAATCATCTGACAACTTAACAATTTGGCGACAAGGTACTTATTTGTTTCTGCTTGTTTACAATAGATATTGCTGCTACTTCTTTTCTTCAACCATTTTTGCCATGCCCAGGTAAACTTGCTATACCATTTGATGTGTGGTTGAAAATGTTTAATAGTTACATGCTGGTTGTTGGTGCATCAGGAGATGAATGGCCAGAAGCACGAAAAAAGACACTTCTCCTTCATTGTCTGAGAACAGAAGGTCAGAGACCGTTTTACATGCTTCCAAACCAAGGTATCTCCTTGGAGGATGCCATTACAGCTTTACAAGCTCATTTTGCTCCATGGAGAAATGCTGTTGCTGAGTGGCATGGTTTTAGAAATTGTGCTCAGGCTGCCCATGAAACTATTTCTCAGTATGTGGCTGCATTACGAGGCTTTGCAGTTAAATGTAAGCTTGATACTAAACTGGAAGATATATTACGTGATCAGTTGGCGGAACATGTGTCTAGTCATCATATATGTGAATGATTACTTTTAGCTGTCATTGGATAAAAACTATTATGATTGCTACACAAATTGAAGCTGCAGGTGAGCAGGCAAAGTTTATTTTGGGTGATAGACCAGTCCCGGTACAGACTTTACATACCCAACCTGTGTCTGCTGCTGGTCGCTACTGCCTCAGGCCTTCGTCCAAGCTCCTGCCTGCTTCACAGCCTACAGCTGCTATGCCTTCTGCAGCCTCTTTTCATGCTTAGTATCATTGTGGATCTGATATGCATCTTGCCAATGTTAAACACTGTCCTACCGCTTCTGTTAAATGTAACAACTGCCATAAGAATGGTAATTTTGCACATGTTTTCCATTCCTTGCATGCATGCTGTGTGCAGGAAGTTGCCTCACCTGAGCAACAGATCCTTTACTTAAGTGACCATGCATCATCTGAGAGAATCCATTGCGGTGTCATAATGAAAACTTCAACTGCTACTGCACTTGTGGATCTAATTGTAGATTCTGGCTCTTCGGTATCCATCTTGCCTAAATGTATATATATGATGCACACTTTCAAGGGGAACCTTTATTGCCACCTTCAGTTAAGTTACTGATGTATTTCCATGCTTTCCATCCTGTATTTGGCTGCTTACCTGTTACTGTGTCCAAAGATTATCTTACATGCTCTACATCTGTTTTCATTGTGGAGTCTGGAACTGCTTCGCTGGGTATGGATTTAATAAAGGCTCTACATGTGTGGTTTAATGGCGGTGCTGTCTTACCATGTGCTACCATGAACTTGGTTCCTGTCATGTGTCTTTCTACAGCTCCATTACCTCCTCTGACCCTGGGTTGTGCAAAAGGCTTCATACACAAAGTTAAAGTAATAGATTCTGCTACTCCAATATGACAAAAATTACGTTGCTTACCTCTATCAGTTTTGGCAGGATGTAAGTGCAGAGCTCAATCATCTTCTTCAAGCTGGGATTATTGAAAGAATTGATGCTTTTCTCTGGGTCTCGCCCATTGTGGTGGTTCAGAAGAGGACTGGTGGTATTTGCCTATGCGTTGATTTGAGTGACCCTAATAAAGCCATCATTATGGACAGCTTCCTCTTCCTCACATTGATGAAATGCTATCCTTGCTGAAAGGAGCAACAGTGTTCTCTACCTTTGATTTAGAATGTACATACTTTCAGCTTTTGTTTCATGACGACAGCCATGACTTGACTGCCTTTATTGCTCATGATGGCTTGTTCGTTTTGCTGGGTTCCATATGGGTTAGTATCTGCTCCATCTGCTTTTCAAAAGATGCTTGCTACAATTTTGCAGGGGTTGCCAAATGTTGCGAACTACTTAAATGAAATAATTTTGTGGGGACACACACAGGATTACCACGATCGGACAATTCAAGCAGTTCTTAAATTCAGAAAAGATGCAGGATTACAGCTAAATGAATCAAAATGTTATTTCAATCAGGCCCGTTTGCGTTTTCTGGGCCCTATTGTTACAGCACAAGGGATACAGCCTGATCAAGAGCATCTTGAGGCTGATCTCCATGCCCCAGCTCCCACTGATGTTCCCAAGTTATGTTCCTTCCTTGGACATGCAGTGAAACAGTGGTTGATTGACAGTCCAGCTTTGGCTTTATATGACCCTGATTTGCCTACTACAGTTTTTACTGATGTGTCCGATGATGGGCTTGGAGTTGTCCTTGCTCAAGTTTACTCTGACCATACAGAATGGACTGTCGTCTTTACATCTGGGATTCTTACTGCTGCTGAAAGGATATATTCTACAATTGGAAAAGAGGCTCTTGGATGCGTGTAGGCTGTTGAAAAATGGAGAACTTACTTGTGAGGCTGAAAATTTACTCTCTGTACTGATTACCAAGCTTGACTACACTACTGTCCTCAAAAGGGTCTGATGGGGCAGGCAT
The DNA here is from genome assembly GCF_019279795.1 of Protopterus annectens. NCBI lineage: Eukaryota > Metazoa > Chordata > Ceratodontiformes > Protopteridae > Protopterus > Protopterus annectens. Next base: position 1,870,723,488 of record NC_056728.1, read on the forward strand.
ACAGATTGCATATTGGACAGCATGACTGCTGTCTTTAAACTAGACTGTTGTTATCACACTGGGTTACAGAATTAGATAGCTAATTGCCTCTCTCACTTGCCCTTGCCTGCTCCTGCTTAGGACATTTTTGAACCTGAATCTGAGTTTGTGGCAATGTTGTTTACTGCTTTAACTGCCCTGGTCACCTCGTGAATTTGCCTCCTCCTCCTGCAGTGAGTTGTCCACTCTGCGAACCCAGCTTATGAATGGTTGTCCTTCTTCTCTTAATGCAAATGCAGCTGAGGTGAGTGCTGCTTCAAGGGATTTTCCAGTAGCATTCCCGCTTCAGTCTACAGTGAGACCAATACCTGAATCTCCTCACATTCCTTCAGCTTGTGTGAGAAGGAGACCACGTTGGCTTAAGGACTATGTTACATAAAACTGTTGATGTAATTCAGTGTTCATTACAATGTTAGTGATGTTTAATTTACATATTGCAAGTGTAGTGCTGTTCTTCAGTAAGGGGAGAAGATACTGTTTTCTTAAATAAGGAAGGAATATGTTGTGTTCTGGTCTTGTGCCACCAAGTGGGGATAGAGGAAGGCAGAAAGAGGGAGACAGAGTTAGTGGATGAGATAAAGACTGGATGTTCCTGTTCCTGTTGGACTGATGTTTCTGTTCATGTTGTAGCTTTCAATGGTTGGATTAAAATTTTTAATATTGAACTTGGTCTCAGTCTATATTCATCACCTGACAACGTAACACATTCCTGCAGGTATTACTCATGCAAAGAGCCAAGCTGAATCACCTCATACCCATGATGGGTTGTTCATTCCTGTCATCAGTTCTGCTCAGTCCCCTACACCCATTCCACTAGTCAAACATGGCCCACGTGGGTTGCAGTCAAGGCTTTACACTTCTGTGACACTAGTCTGAACTTTATACATTATAATGTTTGAGGGTATAAGACATATTATTTTGTTTTCTTACTCCAGAGTTTTAAGCAAAGAGATAGCATTCACCAAAAATAGGAAGAAGATGGTAGCAGATGTGATGAACATTGTTTTTGAATGCAAATAACTGGCCACAAAATGGAAAATGCAGAAGACGTTTATGAGAAAATATAATCGACTGGAGATCATTTCATTTAGCAATAGTAAACCAACCAAATGTATTATGTTAATGATTATGGTAGCCCTTAGCATTGTAAGGAGAGGGATTGTAAGCAAAGACCTCTCTAAAATGTGTATATATTTGAAAGATATTTCTGGGGAGCAAGGAAACAGATGATGCCCACAAAACACAAGCATGGAAGAACCACATCTGAAAAATTTCCTGCCTTGATGGTTAATAAATTGGTTATTGTCTTATCATGTGCATTTTATTAGAAGTGGTTAAAGTCAGGGTTTGGAAATAGACTTAGATTTTCAAATGATTTTATATTCTCAAGGATCATATCATATAAATTAATAGCCAAGTTGCTGTAAGGGTCTCCATTCTATTTTTCCAAGGGTTTCTGTAAAGAATGCTGTCTGTAAACTACCTGAATATATGGAAAAGTGCACTTTCGCTGAAGTCTAGTTCCCCGGGCGACCCAAAAAAACCCCCACTAAAACATGTTTTTGCAGGGGGACAAGCCCCCCTGCACCCCCACACCCCCATTACTTAAATATACCAAGTCTGAGATCGCACCACAGTGGGGAAAAGGGAATATTCCCATTCTGCGCTGTAGTGTGACTGCCGCAGTCAATGTTCGAAGTTTCACTACTTCAAACAAGTGGACTCAGTGAAGTGGGTTCGAAGAAATGAAACTTGGAACATCTGCATGGATCGCATACACATTTATGATGACATACATTTGAGTTTCAAACTTTATTTCCTTCAGAAAATTTATGTTAACACAAATCCTGTTATTTAAACTACTTCATAATTTTATACGAACGTTTAAAATCTGTTCTTATTTTTCAGCCTTTGTTGCTCCTTTATTTGAAGCCTTATCCATATTTCATGAGCTAAAAGTTTGAGAGGTATGCTGCCACTGGTTTATCGATCTCAGTCTCTCTCTTGTACATACACGCACACAAACACATACACACCTGCACTTCAGAATATGCATGCTAACACAAGTCCTATTTATAAAAGTAATATTTGAAATATGTTTCTATTTTAAGTGTTTTTTCCTCTTTATTTTAAGCTTTATTTGGATATCTTGAGCTAAACGGTTGAGAGGTATGAAAACTTCTTCACTGCCGCCAGTGCTCAATCGCTTCCACTCTTCACTCTCTCTCTCTTTGTCTCTCACACACTCCTTGCTTTCATGCTCGCAAACACACATATGCTGAGAGACAGACATAAACATAAACATAAACACAAACACAGACATACTTTTTTCTGTTTTATTTAGTTTTCATATTCGCTAAACAACAAAAGCGCCACTTACCGAGTGTAAATTAATGGCTCAATCAATCTCTCTCTCACTCACATGTATGCCTACATTTACACACACACACAGAGACACAAATGCAAACACACTTTTTTATTAAATTTTCTTTATGTATCTATATCTATTTATATACATATATGTATATATATATATATATATATATATATATATATATATATATATATATATATATATATTTGCAGTGTATTCACTATTATATACTTGTGTATCCATTAAAAATACATTGAAACATATAACATCAGTAAAAATTAGTTGCAAAATTTGGGGGACTATGCCCCTCACCCCCCTTCCTTTATATTCTCACTCCAGGGTCGCACTGCAGTGGGGCAGGGGCTATATTCCATTTTCAACCAAATGGAATTTGACCAAATGTGCTTGCTTTCCATCAAATGTGCTTTAAGTGAAGTGGGCTGCCTGAAATAATTTTCTACCAAATATAATTCGACTAAAAGCAGTAGACCCATATATATATATATATATATATATATATATATATATATATATATATATATGTATAGAGAGAGAGAGCGAGAGAGAGACAGAGAAAGATACATTACACTTCCTAAACAGGAGAAGTGTTACTTAGCAAGTATAAACTAATGGCTGCAATTAGGTCATTTTCAGTCCAAGCTCCATGGCAGCTTGATATGCTGCTGTTAAGTGGTGGACTTGTTTTTCAGTGGGCATTATCTGTAGATTAACACCCTGTTGGATAAAGTTAGTTCTCCAGTCAGGGTATGATCTACAGGTTGCCCATTCTCTAAGAGAGAGTATGAGATGATTCAGTATCAAAACATATTCTAACGAATCCAACAACTCGGTTAGATTTCCAACATGTGGTCTTGTGTGCAAGCTAAATTCTATGTTTGTATAAATACATTCCTTATGTGTCCATTCATGTGGCATTTGCAATAATATTTCCTACCCTGGAGATACTGTGCCCTGTAGAAAGAAGTAAATGAACAAGGAAACAATCAATATGATGTACCTAAACTGTATTTTCTTGAACCCTTTAATAGTCTATAGCTATGGCACGATGTCAGGGCACTTTTATTGGCTAGGCTTGTAAAGGCTCCAGGGCCATTAGCCGAGTATGCACCTATGAACCTATGTGAGACATAATATATTAAAGTTACTGGCAGCTGCAGTCATATCTCTACAGACAGTAAACACACTGATGTCCTTCTAAGCCGTAGAATTTTTTTTTTCAGTTTACAAAGGCAGTGTACTAGCATTAACGAGGGAAGTGGATATATGATGACTTTTTTGAAATCTCTTTGGTAGTCATCATCACCCAGGGTAGTCATTTAAGAAAGTCTAACAGAGGCACCCTAGTAAAGCTTCCAAAGCTATATTTTAACTGGAAGGCAGAAAAAAATTTGGGCAACAAAGGAGAGGTGGAGGTCACTTGGTAAGAACTGTGCTGTTTAACTGAGCAGCAATGGAGCTACTAGTTTATATAGATGTTTGGCCACCAGGAGAGACATAACTAGTAGCCAGACACTCCCAATCAAAATATAGGCATCTCCCAATGAGGTTCTGAAATGTGGCAGGTATGCAGCTTGACATACTGCAGGGTTTTAGATGTACATGCTTCCTCCTTGGGCATTGTCATCATGGTTAGGTATTTAGTTTAATTTCTGAATTAGATACTGTCGTTTACAGCACTTTTTTAGTTAGTTCAAAGAGATTAGGGACTGTGAACTAGATCACCCATTATCATTTTTGAAAAGGTACTGAGTGGTTAGTAGTTCAGCACAGAAGATCCTTCAGAGTTTGTTTATCTTTCTCCAGTGTTACTGATAGAATTCATCAGTACTTATTCACAAATTTATGAATATGAATCCTTCAGATACTGATGAAAAATATTTGAGAGTAATAATACATGGAGAATATTCAGGTCCTAGCCTTGATCATTTTACAGCTATGACACAGTGATTATTTAAATCTGGGCTAATATGACTTACATATAGGAATCTGTTTCTAGGGGCTGCACAATTTGGAGGATATTACATTATTCAGAGGATATTATTTTAGCTGCTGTGTATTTTCTTCCTGGATGTATCCATTATCATGTAGCGATATCCACTATTGCTATATCCTACTTCTTTCCTGAAGCCAGTTCTAATTCTATATAGTCAGGCGTTAGCAATAGCAAGAGCAAAATGTGACAGCAGAAAGAGTAGTCACAAATTGCTCTAAATATAGTACCTTATCCCACTGATAAGAGTTGCTAACAGTTACAAATAACTATATTTCCATGTAACTCTAAAACATACAGATATGGAAATATTAAAAATATTAAGTAAGTAAAAAGGTATATACCGTTGAAATTAAGTAAAGTTCCATAAAGAAACAATGAAGGGAATTAAAAAAAAAATAATATAACAAAAGATATTATCAGAATATAAACTTTCATGATACATGATAAAGCATTCTGTTCTGCCCTATTAGTATATGCTTCTCTTGAAAGCAATAGAAGATATCATAATTCCATGCAGAGTTAGCCAGAATTCACTAGATTTTCCATCCATCCAGGTGGCCATTAATGCCACAATAACACATCCAGAGTTTGCTAGCAATGAGGGATGACTAAGCTACAGTGGTCTTTGGGAGAATGAGGTGGAAGCAACATTGGCACTGCACCAATGTGCAAGGCTATTGGCATTCTGGCTCATAAGGGTTCTTGGATAATGACACAAACAGTATCGGAGAATAAACAGGATGGAATTAAACCCACAGAGTAGGTCCCATGGGGGGGAGGCACTGTATTCAGGGAATGATCCTGGTTTTTATTTTTAAATATTATTGCTAGAAAATTAAAAATATGGAAAACCACAAGCATAAAAATAGGATGCTTGTCTGTTTCCATGGCTTGGAGGTGCAAGGTGCAAATCCCATGTATTATGAAGCCAGCTGCGTAGGAAACAGAGCAGTGCTGCCTGTCTCACAGTTGGTGCAGATGGTAAAGGCTATGAGCTGTAGTTCCTGTGGTACAGGTTTTTGATTTCTTCAGCTCTCATTTGCCTAATCCGTGAACTTGAGCAAGTTACTTATACAGATGGTGCTCTGGAATTTTTGCTATGCTCTTCAATGGTCACCTGGACTTTCAAGCCTAGTAACTACCTATGAACCAATGAACTCTCCATCTGGGGACAAATATGCTTACTGGGATTAAGCTAGAACCATAGCAGAGATAATTTATGTAGGTGTGGAAGGGATGTAAAATAAACAATGTACATAGTTAAACTCATCAGATAACTGCTGAGGTCAGATATGTCTGTTGAAAACAATCGTATTTCATTTTTTTTTAGTTTATTAAATGTTTCTTCTCTGCTTGCTGTTCTGCTGACATCTCAAATGGAGTAGGGTCATACATGATACCCTTGGAGTAAATTCACATCTATCCATCAAATCAACAAGACTAGTCTCAAATGCATCCAAAGTAGTACTTTGCCTGACCTAAACAGGTAGCATTCCAATGGCTAGGAATACAGAGAGTTGGGACTCTTTCCCTCCAGTGAGTCTTGATGGCAGTATATGCATCAGAGCCCGTAGTACATTCATCTTTTAATATCTAGTCTAAAGGAATCATTATGAATACTACTAAACAAAATAATATAAGGACATCAACAATATTTAAGAAGAAAGTTATATCAAATATCACCTTGATTGCAGATTAAAAGGGCAAGGCAAATGAAACATGGAAGGCAATGCCATCACTGTGTACACTGTAGAATTACATAGTTCTTGTCTTGAGATTTTAATTGAAGAACAATGAGTGGACATTGCTGCATGTTGAGAAATATGGGCTATGGAAAGTATTAACAGATAAGTAAATGTATCTTGATACATAATATGTAGGAGAGACAAGGAAGATAAAATAATTCATGGAATTTAGCCCTATATAAAAAGAAAATGGATACTGTATGCAAGTAGAAGACAGAATAAGTAAACAGGAAAATGCACTGTAGGTCATATTAGGGACTACAAACCCACTAAACAGCTTATGCAGTTGTTACATAAATATCACCATCATGATTAAACCACACCAAGCATAAGTAAATCCTGCATTACTTACACTCAGTTGTGGATTATAGCTAAATTGTGAAATGGTTTCTAGTAAGAAGCTCTGTATACTTTGTAGACAGATCGCTGCTATGAGTAGTATTTTTGACTAATGGCCTGCAATAAATTCATTTCGTGAAATGGTTTATTGCATTAGTTTAAATGATATACTTATGGTAAAGAATCAACCATATGAAAATATTGATATTTGGTCTGAATGTGTTTAAAGTATTACTATATGATACAACACATGTGATATGTTTTTGAAGTTTTTCAAAGAGTCAGGGTAGTGTGTGACAAAAGAATGCCAAAGAAGCTAAAAAGTAAGGTGTACAAAACACTGGTATAACCACCACTACTGTATGCTGCAGGGCAGCTGAAGACACTAGAGAAGACAGAGATGAGGTGCCTGATATAAGTGATAGGATGAACAATGTGGGACTGACAAAGAAATGGTGAGGTCAAAGCAGAAATCCAAGTAGCTTCAGTTGCTTTGCAGAGATGATGAAATACAAGATTATGGACACATTTGCAGGGTAGTAAAAGACAATCTTGTGAAGAGGATTTGTGATGGAGATGAAGAAAGCAAGAGGAAGCAAAGACATGCAGCAAAAACATGAATGGATTATGTGAGAGTAAACCTACAAGAATCAGGCATGACTGTCAATGAAGGTAGAAAAGTGGCAAATAATTAAGAGATATGGTGACATGCAATGGGAAATCCCTATCCCATGTAGATAAACCAGAAAAGGGGAGTTGGTGGTGATGATGATGATATTTTGAAGTTTTTCAAATATTATAAACTTATGGTAAAATATTAATCATATGACATCTATGGGCCCAAATAATGTTGCCTGATATCAGTCATTCTGAACCCCTGCTTAGCCACTTTAATCTAAGTCTCTGCAGTGGTAACATGGCTAAAGCCTGGAAAACAGCAATTCTAAAGCCATTGCATAAGGGAGGCTCAACCACAAGAACTAGTAACTATAAACTCATTAGTTTCAATAGCCTCATATGTAAAGGTAAAGAGCATATTATCTCAAACCTCATTCATTTGGACTTTGAAAATTTCTTAACCCTGGACCCTGATCAATTCAACTTTGTCAAAGGAAAGTCCTGCCTCTTTAAATACATTATTTATTTATTTTTTTGAAAAAGTAACGAAATTAGTGGAAAGTGGTTATGCAGTTCTTGATAGATATATAGACCTGACCACATGTTTGACCCTATTCCCCATGCTGGAATTGCAAATCTGAATATAAATCCTTACGTTGTACAAAGGATAGCTACCTGGCAGTCTGACAGAGCCAAAGTGGTTAGTTGTCAGAGTCCCAGCAGGGAAAGAAAATGAGTTTCCAGTGGTCTACCTCAAGGCTCAGTGCTGGGTCCTCTTCTATTTGAAACCTTTTTGTCAGACTTTCAAGCCAACATTCCTGTCCTTTGGCTACCCAAGTTTGCTGACAACTCAAATTAGGCACTGTTTATTCAGTCTTGTACTGACTCACAATCACTCCAACATGGGTTAGACCATTACATTTAAAAAACTGTAGTACATTTCATTTTGGTAAACAAAACAACTTTACATACCATGTGGGTAACAAACTCCTTCAATCAGACACTGACATAATGGATCTAGGCACTCTTGTTGATAATTTCTTATCACATGTCCTTGCAGATGGCTTTCTGTCTGGTTCATCTGATTTGCAAAGTCATCTCAACTAGATCTGAGAAGTCTTAATTCTCATTTACACATACATAATCAGATCCGTTAGTGAATTGAATGTACCTTTAGGCATGTATTTGTTTAAAGTTATCATTTGACATGAGAGACCTCAGAAACTCATAACTAAAAAGATCAGTGCCCACAAAAATCCTAGTTATCAGAACAAACTGACAGACAACACTGAGTCTCTTATGTTCCTCAGTGAAGATCTGTGTCATGCATTTCAAGGTATGAGAGATCCAAACCTCTTCAACCTTGTATTCCTTAAGAGAACAAATGATACTCAGACACCAAATTAAAGGAGCAAAAGAAGTTTCATCAACAGATAAGATGCATTCATGTTGCAGATTCATATTCTAATGTTTCCCTCAATTCTGCAACAAATGTCTACTGTATGTCAAGAAAAATCACACCATTGCCACATTCAAGGTAGGCCTAGATAATTATATGAAATGTCTCAAATTCTCTTCTGGTCTGTATTGTTTTGCCACCTTGAAGATGGAGAGAATGTCTAATAGGGTTTTTTTGGCGAGCCTTCTAATGGTCTACATACTGAGGACTGAGTACCTAGCATTTAATCTATAAATAAAGCTGAAAACTAGGCTTGAACTTGATTATGGTGAAGTGTTGAAGTATTATCCATAAAACAGAGTAATTCTACAATTACAGACCTGAAATATTTGATACTTAATGCAAATGTTTGCATATCATAGAAATAGTGAAGTATAAATCATATGAGGGCTGAACTTAAGTTTATGTTTATTATATCTAAACACATTGTAAAACTGAATGAATGAATAATTATGATGCCTTTGAACTTGCTCAAATATTATAGAATATGTTAAGTATGAACAGTACGTGTCATAGGAAAAATATGTATCATAAGCTTAATCAATTTGTTTTCTTACAAATATGTGAATGAACAATTATAACCTTTATTGCTGTTTGAATATTATATGATACAGGATAAGTAATAATTATATCAGAATGGCAATAATGAGTTTGTTTTGGACTATAATGAAACATTAACCATATGACTAAGCATTTTTTGTAATTATACAACTGAAAAATTATGATGCTTAAATAAACTGTTTAACTATCATAAATTATGAAGTGGTATCATTAAGTCCAAATTCAAATATACCAAACTATTAACTATATGACTAAGCAATTTTCTACCTGACTGAATGTAAAACCTATATGTTCGTCTTATTATATGAATTAGTATAAAATGAAATCACATTTGACTGGAATGTTCGAGACAACAAGAATCATCCCTGGCATTCATAGTCATAGGGCAAAACTGTGTCTATATTAGAAACCTGAAAGATGAAAAGCGAATACGTTTACATCGGCACATAAAGGTCGATGTACGAAATGAGAGAACAATGTAAATGGAGAAAGAGAGAACACCAAACGTATTTTCTCGGCCAGCAGGGTGATCGTAGGGATGAGAAACTAAAGCCTTTTCTCCACTGTAGTGCCGTCTCGTAGTTGGTATATTTAAGTAGGGGGTGTGTGGGAGGTGCAGGGGTGCTTGACCCCTGCAAAAACATTTAGAAAAGTGTTTTAATTTAGGTTTTTTTAATTGGGTTTACCTTACATGTATGGCACTGTTGCTTCCAGTATCACGTTCGTCATTCTCCCTTTCGCCATTTACATTGTTCGCTCATTTTAGACATCGACCTTTATGTGTCAATGAATTCGTATTCGCTTAATTCATCTTTCAGGTTTCTAATACAGACCTGGCAAAATTCAATAAAAGACACACTGCTTATGGGAATTGTCCAACTTGGACTGGGCAATCAGAGCAATGATGAAAAAAGTTATTCAGAGACAGATATGGCCGCAATGAGAAAAATGTCATTACAGGCTGGTGTTTGAATAAAATAGTAGAACTTTCAGACTTGCCCATGCAAATATTTTCCCAAGGGACCTATACATCAAGTTAACAAAGGTACATATAGTATAGAGGTAGCAGCAACTGGTCTTATAAAAAATAATTTACAATCATATTTAGATATGTTACCATTTCATGTAACACCGTATGAATTGCAGAAGGAGTCATTACTGGGCACATTGCGGGTGCTGCGAAGAGCACTTTTTGGCTAACGTCAAAGAGTGAAACAATACTAATTTCATGAACTTTAATCGTACTTTGACTTAGGAATGGGGTCCATTCCCATCATGGTATTAGAAACCCAAAGGACTTGGAGAAATTAAAAACAAGAAAAACACCCACACACACACACACACACACACACACACACACACACACACACACACACACACACACACACACACACACACACACACACACACACACACACACACACACACACACACACACACACACACACACACACACTCACACACACACAGACACACAGACACAGGCATGTACACACGCACACACACACACACACATACACACACACACACACACACACACACACACACACACACACACACACACACACACACACACACACACACACACACACACACACACACACACACATATGT